>NC_085845.1:5660523-5870523 GCF_035594765.1 Anolis carolinensis
GCAGTTAAAGTAAGACAAACTGCATTCATTCTACAGTGCAGATGCATTCATGCTCTTTTAGGTGGCTCAGCTGTACAAGTGAGTCTCACTTATCCAACACTCACTTATCCAACACATTTTTGTAGTCAATGTTTTCAATACATTGTGATGTTTTGGTGCTAAATTCACAAATACAGTAATTACTACATAGCATTACTGCGTATTGAACTACTTTTTCTGCCAAATTTGTTGTATAACATGATGTTTTGGTACTTAATTTTTAAAATCATAACCTAATTTGATGTTTAATAGTCTTTTCCTTAACCCCTCCTTATTATCCAACATATTTGCTTATCCAACATTCTGTTGGCCCATTTATATTGGATAAGTGAGACTCTACTGTACTTGGGATGGCTCCTTTTAAATGTTCAAAGTGGATTCAATGTCTATACTCTGTACTGATTGAAAGCCATGGTTGTCTACATTGGAAGCTCCAAGAAACTTGGGAGCACGAAAACCTGTTCTCTCTGCTACAAATTCTAACAATTAACCCATTGTATCTCCAGATTTGGTCAATAACAAATAACACTATGTAATTGAATTTGAAAAAAAAAATTCTACTCCTGGTTTGAAAGTGTTATTTTCTGTTAAATTGTGTGGTACTTAACTCTGAAAGTAGTTACACTCTTGAAACTTTGTTTTTGTGGCTGCCACAATGTTGATTTGGTTGAGACTATGTGACATATTCAACTGTAGCAAATAGTGCTGCAGGATGTCCTGCAAAAACAAAGTTTAACAAACTTTTCCATGTTTTTATGATTAAACCAATTAAGAAATGATGTTTATAATACAGGAAAAAAAGTTGTGTTGTCAAAGGCTTTCATGGCCAGGATCACAGGGTTGTTGTATGTTTTCTGGGCTGTATGGCCATGTTCTAGGAGTATTCTCTCCTGACGTTTTGCCCACATCTATGGCAGGCATCATCAGAGGTTGTGAGGTATACCTGAAAATCCCTGCCATAGATGTGGGCGAAACGTCAGGACAGAATACTTCTGAAACATGGCCATACAGCCCGGAAAACATACAACAACCCCAACAAAAATGGTGTTACATGGTGCAATGGTAAATCTTCATTGTAGAATAGGAGCCCCTGGTGGTGCAGTGGGTTAAACCCTTGTGCCGGCAGGACTGATGACTTGAAGGTTGGGTTGCTGACCTGAAGATTGCCGGTTTGAATCCAACCCAAGGAGAGCGTGGGTGAGCTCCCTCTATCAGCTCCAGCTCCATGCAGGGACATGAGAAAAGCCTCCTACAAGGATGGGCAACGTCCTTGCAGACAGCCAATTCTCTCACACCAGAAGCAACTTGCAGTTTCTCAAGTCGCTCCTGACACAAAAAAGTAGAATAAATGCATATTGGCATCCTTTTAATTGCCTCGGCTCCATGCAATGGAATCCCAGAAGCTGTAGTTTTGGGAGGTCTTTTGCCTTCTCTGCCAAATAGTGCAAGTGTCTCACTTTATTTTACAGTGTAGATCAGGCATGGGAAAACTTGGGCCCTCCAGGTGTTTTGGACTTCAACTCCCACAATTTCTAACAGCCAGTAAGAGGAGGGCCCAAGTTTGCCCATTCCTGGCGTAGATGCACCTCATGCCATTGAAAGACTGATTAAATGAGAGGGTTTGTGCCCGAGGAAGTGAATTGCACCAGTTTGGAACAGCCTTTGAGAACCCTCTCCTGTGTCTTTACTTAATGGAGTCTCAGCTTCCCATCATCCCCATCTTTTTTCCCTCTGATTTCAGGAACACTGCTACTACCACGGCCACGTCCGAGGATACAAAGGCTCCTGGGTGGTGCTCAGTACTTGCTCTGGAATCAGGTAAGAAGTGGATGGAGTAGAGAGGCCAATGTCCACTGGCTGTCCATCCAACTCATCCAGTTGGCAAGCCTTTGACCTTTGGGCAGGATGAAGTCTGTGAACGTGGGGAGGGGGTTTCTTATATGTGCCCTCTAACTTTTTAAAGAATCTATAGGATAATGGGGGTGGTCATTACTATGGCAGTTGCAAGTGTGTATAATGTACAGTTTGATTCAGCCTTATCCAGGGAGTTGGGTATGTTTAGTCTGGAGAAGAGTCTGAGAGGAGACATGAGGGCCAATTTGAAATATTTGAAAGGATATCATGTTAGAGATTGGACTGACTTGTTTACTGCTGCTCTAGAGATTAGGACACAATGGCACACTGGATTCAAATAGCAGTAGATGAGATTCCATCTAAACATTAGGAAGAACTTCATGATGGTAATTGCTGTTTAAGAATGGAACATGTTACTTTAGAGTCTTCTGGAGTCTCCTTCTACTGGGGCTTTTAAATAAAGGCTGGATGGCTATTTAGAATATCTTTCCTAAATATATTTATTATGTATTTATTTATTTCCATCATTTCTATGCCGCCCTTCTCACCCGAAGGGACTCAGGGCAGCTCACAATCTGGCAAAATTCAATGCTGGTATACAGTACAAAAGATAAAACATAAGCAATTTAGCTTAATACAATAAATACAGTAGAATCTCACTTATCCAACATTCGCTTATCCAACGTTCTGGATTATCCAACGCATTTTTGTAGTCAATGTTTTCAATACATCGTGATATTTTGGTGCTAAATTCGTAAATTCAGTAATTACAACATAACATTACTGCGTATTGAACTACTTTTTCTGTCAAATTTGTTGTATAACATGATGTTTTGGTGCGTAGTTTGTAAAATCATAAACTAATTTGATATTTAATAGGCTTTTCCTTAATCCCTCCTTATTATCCAACATATTCGCTTATCCAACGTTCTGCTGGCCCATTTATGTTGGATAAGTGAGATTCTACTGTATTATGTATTTATTTATTTCCATCATTTCTATGCCGCCCTTCTCACCCGAAGGGACTTGGGGCGGCTCACAATCTGGCAAAATTCAATGCCAATTTAGCATAATACAATAAATATATTTAAAACAGTACAATAAAAATACTTAAACCATTCATCCACAAAAACCTTGCACTTAAACCTCAAATTGAACTAGACACAGTATTTCTGGTGAAGTTTGACCAAAGCAGAAGAGAGTGGGATGATGATTTCCTTCAATTTGGACATTAAACTTCTCTTGTTGCAGTCTAGAATCACATTGGCTTTCTTAGCTGCTGCATCACACTCTTGGCTCATGCTCAGCTTGTGGACTACTATCCCTTTCACCATCCCTTTTACCCATCCTATATCTGTGCATTTCATGGCTCCATTGCACTCCCAAAGTGAGCTAATATTGGGCTAAAAATTAACTTTCCAATCTCCTTGGTCTAATCCCATTCCCTTGTAAATGACTTAACTGCTCAGGGTCATTGATGTCTCCACATCAAGATATGGGGGGAAATAATCTCCTTAAACAATTAAGAAGGGCAAATTTCTGCTGTTGTGAGCCTTGAAGTCGTTTTCAACTTGTAGCGTTCCTAAGGTTGAAACTCTTGGGTTTTTTTTCTTGCATTAGAAAGAAACCAAGAATTATTTGTCTTTGTATGTAAGGGTGAAATCATCAAGGTTTTTCATCCTTGCCTAAGGTTGGAAATTGGAGACTTATTCTGTTCCTTTAATGCTTGCGTAGAAGAGCGGGTGCTTGCATCATGAACAACTCCTCTTGACGTTCTTTCTTTTCCACAACCCATGTACAGCTTGCCATTGTTTGTCAAGTCTTGATGACATCTGGCCCTACGACAACTCTATCACGGGGTTTTCTTGGCCAGATTTGCTCAGAAGGGATTCCTTTGAGGCTGAGAGAGAGTTACTTGCCCCAATTGGCTTCATGAGTCAAAAACTCAAATCACACCAGTTTTCACTCTTGCAGGTATTCTGCTCCATTCTACCTTATGTCTAGATAATATATTCCATATGTCTAGATATTCACTATATACAAGGGTTGAATGAAAAGTAATGCCTCCACCTTCGTAACTCCTCAACAGATGGCAGTCCTGGTCTGTGGAAGGTACTGGCTTGTTCACCAGACTCTCCTCTACAGTTCCATTTGGCGGGAAGCCTTAGCATTGAATGGTTATGTTGTTAAAGTGCAAAGTATGGAACCCTGCACAGATGGTTGGTCAATACGACTTAAGTAATGTGCAGTCACTGAATTCTTGATAGCAGAAGGTGTCACCCCAAAGGAGATGGGGTGTTTATGGGGATTGTGTTGATGTGAGTACTGTGCATTGTTTGGCAAGTAAGTTTAAGGATGTTGAGGTGGGAACATCTGACTTGCGTGACAAACAAAGATTTGGACGTTCTGTGACAGCAACCACCAAGTTTCACAAGCAAAAGGTTGGCAGATTGATTCAGGACGATCGTCATATCACTCAGAGAGAAATTTCAAGCATCATCGGCATTTCACAAGAACGTGTGGGTCACATTATTGCTTTGCTTGGCTATCGGAAGATCTGTGCATGATGGGTCCTGTGAGACGTTGGCTGCGGAAACAGAGTGTTGACTTCTTCTGTGACAGCTTCAGAAAACGTGTTCATCTTTGGCAGAAATGTACCCAATTGTCTGGGGATTATGTGGCAAAACAAATAGTGGTAGTTAAAGAGCACGTTCTAAAGATTATTTCTTCATTTGATTTACAGTAGAGTCTCACTTATCCAACACTCGCTTATCCAACATTCTGGATTATCCAACACATTTTTGTAGTCAATGTTTTCAATACATTGTGATATTTTGGTGCTAAATTCATAAATACAGTAATTACTACGTAGCATTCCTGCATATTGAACTACTTTTTCTGTCAAATTTGTTGTATAACATGATGTTTTGGTGTTTAATTTGTAAAATCATAACCTAATTTGATGTTTAATAGGCTTTTCCTTAATCCCTCCTTATTATCCAACATATTTGCTTATCCAACATTCTGCCGGCCCGTTTATGTTGGAGACTCTACTGTATTAAAATATTCCCATCCAAACCCAAGTAACAAAGGTGGAGGCATTACTTTTCGTTCAGCCCTCGTATTTTTTTTATTATTTTTACCTGTTGATGACAACGGGGAAAACCTTTCCAAAGGTTACTTACTTAAGATGCGTCTATGCTGTAGAATCAATGCAGTTTTGCATCGCCTTTAACTGTTATAGCTCAACGCAGTGGAATCGTGGCCATTGCCCTTTTACAAAATCTTCAGCTTTCTTCGACAAAGAGCATTAGTGCCCCCCCAAACTACAACTCCCAGGATTCTATAGCATTGAGCCACGGAAGTCCAAGTGGCACCAAACTGCATTTATTCCACAGTGTAGATGTCCTTTCTGCCATTCCCATGCCCTTACTCTCCTCTCCGTCTTGTGCGCCCGGCCTTCCCATTTGGTCACAGCAGGACTCAAAATAGCCGCCACAATCCTTCATCTCTGTGAGCTACTTCGTTAGGAATGCTGGCAAGTGAAGTCATCTCTCAGCTATGCATCAATCCACACACAACTCATTTGTGACTCAGGATATTAATGGACACCAAAAAAAAAAAAAGAGTCCTACAACTGGAAGAGTACCACATGTTTTCCTTATGGACCGATGCCCAAGTTTGCAGTTGAGCCAACTGAAAGGGCACTTGGGCAGAGATCCCATCAGTTATATTTTTCCAATCTGTTTAGGGAATTAAAAGTTGTCTCTCTTCTATTGCTTTGGGTTTTCTATTTTGTTTGGGTGGCGTTGCAAAATTGCAGCCTTCTCTTCCCATGTGCAAGGTTTTTAAGAAAGCCAAAAAAGTACAAGAGATGTTTGAGCTTAATTTCTAGGAAAAGAAAGCCCATCAGAACACTTTCTTCTGTTCCCACATCCAAAGCAAATAGTTTTACATCTGGACAAAGGACAAAATAAATAGCCAGAGATGAAAACCGGGACATGTATGGCAAGGCAACACCAGAGTACAGTCAAGATTGCAAAAGTTACCTATGAAGGAGAATAAATAGGTACGCTAGGAAAGTCGGTATAGTTTGCTTTTGCTTTATCCAGTTAGGGTATGAAAGGTTCTGTCTCTTCCTCTGTCCCAAATGAGTTGAATACAAACTACTCTTACAGCCATTGGAACAAGCTAAGGACAAAGGAGGAAAGTAGGAGGAGGAAAAGGAAACTGGGACGTTTTAAATACATCTGAAAAGATGGGATGGCAAAGGATTAATTGGGATCGCCCTTGCCAGATTGGGAAAGTTTGATTACACTATGTAACATGATTTTTGTTCCAGGATAGTAGTAGTAGTAATAACAACAACAAGAACAATAATAATAACTTTATTTTTATATCCCGCTCCCATCTCCCCAAGGGGACTCAGGGCGGCTCATATGGGGACAAGCCCAGCATCATCATACATTAAAACACAGTCATAATTTAAAACAATATAAATCAACAAAACAGTATACCACAGCATAAAACAGCATAAACATATCAGGTCCTTAAAAGCTAGAGCATAGTACAAATGTATAATGGTGAGCTTGTGCAGAGTCTACATAAGACTCGAGAATAATAATATCGGGCGATCAGGGAAAATTACAAGATTAAGAGTGAGGGACATTGATAAAGTGCAATAATTGTGACAAGTTAATATCTCACTGGAACTATTCATTCGAAAGCGCCCACCCGAGGGTTATAAATATCATTTCCTAATTGGTTCTATAGTGTTACATAATGTTAGTTGAAGGCACTCAAATGGTATCTATCTACAGTATATTCATTCACCCCTTTGTTTTGGCGAGATCCTATAATGTTTTTTCTACCTTGCCTCCTCCTTGCTGAAAAATCCCATTAACCCCACCATAGTTTTTGGCCCATCAGTGGGAGAGAAATGAGATGAAGTATTGTTGCCAGGACTACAACTCCAAGGGTCCCATTGCATTGACCCATGGCTGTTAAAGTACTGTCAAACTGCATTACTTCTACAGTGTAGATGTATCTATGGAAGAATTCCCCTGATCCATCCATCCAGTGCTGTCTTGGAGTCTTTGCACGGATGGAGCTCTTGGGTGGGTCCGGGTTCTTGTCAACCTTGGCCAAGTCTTTTTTTCCTCCTCTTCTCATCTACTCAACTTGGCCACAAAAGAGGCATGATATACAGAGGCATTCCTTTCTCTCTGTGTCATGTCAAGAGGCCAAACAATGTGGCTGTAAAGTTTTCAGGATGCAGACTGCTAGAACTTGCAGACTGTATTTGTTTATTTCATCTTGAGGTTTCTTCTGAACAACTGAGGAGCCTCCGGTGGCCTAGGGGATAAAAGCCTCGTGACTTGAAGGTTGGGTTGCCGACCTGAAAGCTGCCAGGTTCGAATCCCACTCGGGGAGAGTGCGGATGAGCTCCCTCTATCAGCTCCAGCTCCATGCGGGGACATGAGAGAAGCCTCCCACAAGGATGGTAAAAACATCAAAACATCCGGGCGTCCCCTGGGCAACGTCCTTGCAGACGGCCAATTCTCTCACTCCAGAAGCAACTCCGGTTGCTCCTGACATGAAAAAAAAAAAATTCTGAACAACTCAGACTTACATAGTTCTCTCCTGCCGAGCATTTTGTCTTCGCAGCAAACTAGTATCCAGAACTCAAAAAGTTACTTTTGAAAAGTCAGCCATTCCCAAACTTATTATGCTGCTTTAAGAATTAATTCATGACTATCACTGCAATCTTTGCAAATAGCTTCCTGTATTATTTGTTGTGCATTTTTTGCTTTTTATTACATTTTGTTGCTCTTTTTCAAGGGGGAGGGACACTTAAGGGAGTGGCATAAAATCTGGAAAATCCAGGGTTGCCAAAGCAGAGTGTCCCATGCAGAGGTTCATGTGGAAAATGACCTTAACAGGTTAGAGTTGGAGCACCAATTAACATGAATCTCAACAGTCCTGAGCAAAGCACTTAACAGGTTAGAGTTGGAGCACCAATTAACATGAATCTCAACAGTCCTGAGCAAAGCACTTAACAGGTTAGAGTTGGAGCACCAATTAACATGAATCTCAACAGTCCTGAGCAAAGCACTTCGAGAAGGACATGGACAGGATGGAAGATGTCCATCCTATCTTATAATATTACATCGGGGAGGGAGCAAGCTTGTTTGATTTAAATGATGGCCAAACAGATCTTACTTAAACATTAGGAAGAACTTCCTGACAATAAGAGCTGTCTAGGAGTGGAATATCTTGTCTCAGAATCTCCTTCTCCAGCGGAGGCTGGATGGCCATCTATCGGGAGGGCTTGATGATGAACCCCATTTGTTTTCTCTTACTCCAGGGATTTAAAACACAGAGCAAAGGCTAAACATCCCTCCCTCCCTGAGCTACGTTTCAGAGAGATTCATGGTTTCCAGACCTTGGACCATTTTGGCCACTTTCCTGTAAACATGTTCTTGTCAATATCCTTCTTGAACAAACATTGAGGTCTCTTCCTTAGGATGCTAAGTCCTTATATCTCTAAAACTGGTGTAATATTGACTCATAGTCCAGTAAAAGCTTGAATGAGATATGAATCATATTAATAGAAAAAGCCTTCAGCTCCTTTCTTGGATGCTTTGAAAGAAAGGCTGGATGGCCATCTGTCAGGGGTGCTTTGATTGTAATAATAACTAAACACAGCTGTCTATTCTAAACAATATCTGAAAAATGTACACCACGATAAAGGTTCAAACCATAGAACACAATATGTATATTAGAGCATCATATACATAATAATGTTAACAATAATACAACTAATAATACAAATAATAACACAGAGACTTTGATTTGTTTTGACTCCAAGCCAAGTTTGAGCCAAGTGATTTGCACGCTGATATATTGAGTTTTACAGCATATTACATGCCACTTTGAAGAGACTGGATGTACACATACTGTGTCGCTAACAAACTTTAGTTGGAGTCTTGTTGATATTGTTGATATATGTCTGATATATGTTTTATATTGAAAACTGCTCTGTGTAGCATTTAAATCTGGATGATTGCAGTCTATAAATCTTATTATTTGTTTTATTAGTTGTATTATTGTTAACATTATTATGTATATGATGCTCTAATATACATATTGTGTTCTCTGGTTTGAACCTTTATCGTGGTGTACATTTTTCAGATAGTGCTTTGATTGTGCCTTTCCTGCATGGCAGAAGGGGGTTGGACTAGATGGCCTATGGGGTCCCTTCCAACTCTATGATTCTGTTATTCTACTTTTTATTGCTTTTGTGGTTGTTCTCATCACCCCCTTTTGCTCTTTTAACTAGTGGGCTGATTATACTGGACCATAATAACAGCTATTACCTGAAGCCTCCGGCCAGTCCATCCTCTGGCCATCAGGTCATCTACCGGACAGAGCATTTGCCGGCCATGGGGGGACTTTGTGGGCACGGTGACCATCTGCAAAGCAATGTAACGGATATTGCCAGGTTCTTCAAACCAGCTCCGCATCAGCGGGTAAGACTTTATCCTGATGGTGAGAACTCTGTAAATCTTGGGGTCTGAATGTTGTCCTTCAAGCTCGTTTTGTGGGTCCCCGGATTGATATAGAAACATGAACTGCAAATTCCAAGAAACCCCTGAGAATAAATATTCACCTTTTATATTGGTTGCAACTTTATTGCACTGTTTAGAATTTAAAATGTACCCATTTTTCAGAACGAGAAGTGGACGGCTCTTTATTCCAATTTTAGTTTGGGAGTGTATTTCTGACTACCCATATCATTCCCATAGACAAAAAAATGAGCTCCATATCTACAAATGTTTGCTATTGTTTCTTTATGCCCATTGTATGAACATTATAGAATCCAAGTTTTGCTTGACCACTTGGAATAGAATCTAGGCATCACTCAATTTATTAGAATAGTTTTAAATGTTTTTTTAATCTTTGTAAGAGGGATGAGGACATTTGATATATATACTTAAGATTCAGGTATATTGGATTACAAGCTGGCCATCCTCACTTTTCAGTACAGTAGAGTCTCACTTATCCAAGCTTCACTTATCCAAGGTTCTGTATTATCCAAGGCAATCTGCCTTTTAGTAATAATTGTTTTTGTAGTAAATGTTGCAATGTTTTGGTGCTAAATTCGTAAATACAGTAATTACTACATAACATTACTGTGTATTGAACTGCTTTTTCTGTCAATTTCTTGTAAAACATGATGTTTTGGTGCTTAATTTGTAAAATCATAATGTAATTTTATGTTTAATAGGCTTTTTTCTTAATCCCTCCTCATTATCCAAGATTTTCGCTTATCCAATGTTCTGCCGACCCGTTTATCTTGGATAAGTGAGACTCTACTGTACATTTATATTTTTACTTGGACTAGATGTATACTGTATGTTGTATTTATATTGTGTGTTTTGATAAGGCCAATTGGCAGATCAATACGAATTGTTTTGTTTTAATATTTTTGTGATCATCACACAAATATTTAATAATTTTTTAAAATTTTATATCCACATTTGAGTGCATTTGCTGCATTTTAATTGTGTCATATTTGCTGTTAGCCGCCTTGTGTCCCTATTTCAGGAGAAAGGTGGGATAAAAAATAAAGCAGATATATAGGTAAATAAATGGATCAGTGCTAAAGCAGTTTTGGGTCTTTGCATCAGGGACCAGCTTTTGACTGCATACACATTTTCAGTCAATAAATCAGCGGAAAATTACCTCCAGGAATCATTGTTAACTGCAAACCAAGAGATTGGGGAGTTAGGTGTGTTTAAAGCTAAGGCCTTTAATAGCAAAAGTTAGGGGTCAGAGGATGTGATTGTTTAGGAGAGAGTTTCCGGTAAACTTGGGGCCGACAAAGATGGCATGTTGTTATTACACCCCATAATCCCTTTGTTAAAGTAATTTGTTTTGCAGAAAAGGAGGGACGTCTGGAGGACCTTGAAGTACATGGAGCTCTTCATTGTCGCGGATTATTCCTTGGTGAGAATTTCATCCCTTTCCCATTTAGACAGGGATGTGAAAGGGTCTTTTATGGGGAACTTTGGTGAAACTCTCATTGAGTTCTCAAGTCTAGTTTCACAACAACCTGCACCTTATCTTCAGTTTTCATCCAAACTCACAGGCGACTTTCAATCTTGACACATTATTCTGCATACAAAATATACACACACAGACCAGGATCCTCTGAACCCCTATCAGTCAATGGCATATACAGCGATATAATCAAGATGTAGGTAAGAGATATCAACAATAGATATACGGCAAGAAGCAAAAGAATTATGGCAAGAGAAGGAACTCACACTTCCTCTTTTATACCCGTTGCTTGCTCAGCCAGGGACAAAAGTGAATGATGCAACCTGTCACACCTCAGGTTAGCTTCGCCTTGCTAAAGACACCAGACTGTATACCAAAAGTAGTCTTTTGTAGTTTATTAGAAAATAGGGAAAAGATAGTTCATAAAAGACAAAAGTTCAGTTCCAAAAGATAGTTGCAAAATCAAGGCTGTAAGAATAAATCAATTGAAACATTAGGCATGAAACAAGGTCCTTAAAACGAAGCCAAAGTCCCAGAAACGAGGATACATCCAGGCTACTAGATAATACAGGAAAGCAGACTTGGTTCTTGATTCAAGCGAGGAAATTGCATTGACAAAGATTTCTCTCTCAGCAGACTGTTTTAATAGCATAACATGAAGGCATTTCTTTGCCCTTTGACCTCCCTCTTATTTGCTATTCTGAGACTTCTGTGCAACTCCCGACTAGCCCAATCTAGAGATTTCGCTTTCAAGGCCACAGGGCTCGTTAGTGTTCTCAGGCTGAGGCTGGGAGCTGCCCTCCCTTTCTGCTTCTTGCACCTGAAAACCATCATCATTAACAACATCATTTCTTCCCATGGGAAAGCCTCCCTGCTCCTCATCTCCCACAGCAGGAACACCCTGCACCTGAATCCCATAATCCCCATCAGAGTCATCTTGAAACTCATCCTGAACCTGAATCCCATCATCTTGAAACTGCATCCCAGAGTCCTCATCAGATTCACACAAAGGCTGAGTCACAACACAACCCTCATCATGACTGTCATATGGTCATGGCTCAGCTTCTTCAGCATGTCCCTCAAGTTACACATCACCACCCACTTAATCATTCTTCAGGTGTGCTACCACATGTCCATTAGAACTGTATTTTCCGCCAGTTTTATACAATAGGATTACAATCAATGCATTCCTTCATCAACACATCAATGCACTCCTGTGTAACAATGCATTATCTATCTAACAAATATAACTCTTCTGACTGCAGGAGCCATATCCACAATTTTGCTTTCCTGTGCAGAGCTAAAATGACCTCTCTAGGAATTTATTAGGTCCTTCAGACAATTCAATGGCATTACTTTCCCAAGAAGTTACTGTAGAGTTCCTTTGGAAGACCTAGAAATCCCTAGAGAGGGATTTCTTTCTAGTAATTTCTAGGTCCTCTGGGGCAATTTTATGGGACTGAAAGTCATGTAATTTAATTGCATGCAGTATTAGTTATTGTTTTGGGTAAATGCAGTGATGCAGAGGTCTTACTGTATTGTTTTAATTGACATGAAGGCCTTCGACAACACATAGCCCATAGGATATTTGGGAAGGCTTTGTTCTGGTCCAGCTGAGCTCTTCTGAGGTGGGAATGGGACTCGTTCCCATCCGTCCAGCATCACATACTAGTAAGATGCAAGTCATAGGGTTTTTCCTGTTGACCTCAAGTTCATTGCCATTGTTGGTTGCCTCTTCCTTGGATAGATCTCATCCCCTTTCAAAGCCGTCTAAGTTGGTGGCTGCCACAACATGCGGTGACCGCAAATTCTGCCGACTTTGGATGATGTGCGAATGTGAATGACCTCCTTTTCTCCGCCTCGAATTTCCTGCCAAGGCGTTTCAGGGGGTGACCTTGGCCTCTGTTATTAGGATATTTGTTTTGCTTGTCTGGGCCTCGCCGGGTGGCCCGTCGTGACTATGTCTGTCTTCTCTAAAAAGGGAAAGTTGCTTGGAAACTAGAAAGGCCCTTGCGTCTCGTATCCTTTTGTCTTCCCAAGGCAACAAAAATAACAATTGTCCAAATTGATGGCGACCCAAAAATCAGACTAAACTTTCCCTGATCTTGAAGGCACCAGATCCCGTTTCATCAGCTAAGCAGGGTCAGAATCAGATAGCATTTGGATGGGAGACCAAATACTAGCACTTGGCTGTATTTTGAACGAAGGAATTAGAAAAACCACTTTTGAGGATTCCTATCCTAAGAAAACTCTTAAGAAATATCTAAATAGCAAGGCTTACAAACATCTCTATTCAAATTAGAAAGTACTATTGGGTCAATTATCTAAGGCAGGGTTCCCCAAACTAAGGCCCGGGGGCTGGATGTGGCCCTCCACGGTCATTTACCTGGCCCCCACCCTCAGTTTTATAATATAATCTTTTTATATCATTTTTAATAATATAATATATTGTATTTACATATAATACTGATAATAATATTATAATGTTATACAATATAATACAAATAATAATACCATATAATAATATTAATTATATATTATATATTACATATAATATTACAGTATAGTTCAGTATGGTAATATATAATGCTAATATTGTGCAATGCTAATAAAATACTATATTCTATGTACATACAGCTGCTCTGAGTCCCCTTCAGGGTGAGAAGGGTGGGATATAAATGTAATAAATAAATGTAGTAGATGAATAAATAAATAATTTTAGACTTAGGCTCGCCCAAAGTCTGAATGACTTGAAGGCACACAACAACAACAAAAACAACAACAACAACAACAATCCTAATTAACTTGACTATCTCATTGGCCAGAAGCAGGCCCAGACTTCCCATTGAAATCCTGATAGGTTTATGTTGGTTACAGTTGTTTTCATTTTTAAATATAGTATTGTTCTTTCATTGTTGTTGTTGTTGTTGTTTTGCACTACAAATAAGACATGTGCAGTGTGCATAGGAATTTGTTCGGGTTTTTTCCCCCAAATGATAATTTGGCCCCTCCACAGTCTGAAAGATTGTGGACTGGCCCTCTGCTTAAAAAGTTTGGGGACCCCTGGTCTAAGGCATACAAACATTTTTTTTGAAAAAAAAGAGAAATGAAACGCTCCCTTTTGGGATCAAGATATACATCACTGACTGTGTTTCTTGTTTTGTCTTCTTTCCCTCTTGTCCTGTTCTTTCCCCCTTCCTCCCAGTTTACAGCTCAGAAGCAAAACTTGGGTCGCACAAAGCAACGCATACTGGAGATCGCCAATTATGTAGACAAGGTAATCCTCCTCCTCCTCCTCCTCCTCTTATTCCCTCTTCTTTTCTCTCTTCTCTTTTCATTTCTCTTTTTCTGCTCTCCTCATCCTCTCCCTCTTCTTCCTCCTCTTACTCTTTTCCTCTTTCTCCTCTTTCCCTCCTTTGTTTCCTCCCTTTTTGCTCCTCCTCATTCTCTTCTTCCTCACTCCCTTCTCTTCTCTCATCTTTTCCTCCTCCTTCTCCTCTTCTCCTTTTTCTTCTCCTCCCCTGTCTCCTCTTCTTTCTCCCCTCTTCCTCTTTTTCCTTCCTTCCTTTCCTCTTCTCCTCCTCCTCTTTATCTTCTTCTTCTTCCTTCCATTTCCCCTCTCTCTTTTCTCTTCCTCTTTTTTTCTTCTTTCTCCTCCTCCTCTTTTTCCTTCCCTTCCTCTCCATTCCACTTCTCTTTTCCTCTACTCCTCTTCTTGCCCCTTCCTCTCTTTGTTTTTTCTTTCTCCTTTCACTCCACTCCCTTCCTCTTCTTTTCTTCTGCTCTCCATCTACTTTGCCTCCTTTTCTACTTCTTCTTCTTCCTCCTTGTTCTCTTCTTGCTTCCTACCCTCTCTTCTTCTCCCTCCCTCTCATTTTCCTCCTCTTTCTCCTCTTCTTCCTCTCCCTTCCACTTCCATTCCCCTCCTCTTCTTCCTGCCTTTCTTCTTTCTCTTTTTCTTACAGTCCACTTCATCCCTCTTCTTCTTCTCTCCATCTTCTTTTCATCCTTTTCTACTTCTCCCTCCATTTCCTCATTGCCCTCTTCTTCTCCTTCTTCCCCTTTCTCTTTTCCTTCACTTCCCCTCTTCTTCTTCTTCCTCCCTTCTTCCTCTCTTCCTCATCTTCTTTCTCTCCCTTCCACTTCCATTCCACCTCCTCTTCTTCCTCCCTTTCTTTTCCTTTCTTCTTCTTTTTCTTCCAGTCCACTTCATCCCTCTCCTTTTCCCCTCCTCTCTGTCTTCTTTGCCTCCTTTTCTACTTCTCCCTCCATTTCCTCGTTGTCCTTTCCTTCTCTTCTTCTTTCTCCTCCTCCTCTTCTTATCCCTTTTCCTCTTCTCCTTCTTCTTCCTCCCTCCCTCCCTCCATCCCTGATTCTTTTCTCCAGTTTTACAGGTCCCTGAACATCAAAGTGGCGCTGATCGGCCTGGAGGTGTGGACGGAGCGGGACCACAGCACGGTGAGCAACGATGCCCACGCCACCCTCCTCTCCTTCCTGCAGTGGAAGAAGTCCCTGAAGTCCCGGAAGAAGCACGACAACGCTCAGCTCCTCACGTGAGTTCACCAGCCGGGCCACCAAGGCAGGAACCTGCACCAGAATAGTTCACCATTTGCTCTTCTTTCTATGAGGGTTGAATGAAAAGTAATGCCTCCACTTTCGTTACTTGGGTTTGGATGGGAATATTTTAATAAATCAAACGTAGGAATAATCCTTAGAACGTGCTCTTTAACTACCACTATGCACTTTCCCACATAATCACCAGACAATTGGATACATTTCTGCCAACGATGAACAGGTTTTCTGAAGCCGTCACGGAAGAAGTCAACACTCTGTTTCTGCAGCCGGCGTCTCACAGGACCCATTCTGATAGCCAAGCAAAGCAATAATGTGACCCAAACGTTCTTGTGAAATGCCGATGATGCTTGAAATTTTTCTCTGAGTGATACGATGATCATCCTGAATCAATCTGTCAACCTTTTGCTTGTGAAACTCGGTGGTTGCTGTCACAGGACGTCCAACTCTTTGTTTGTCACGCAAGTCAGATGTTTCCACCTCAACATCTTTAAACTTACTCGCCCAATGACGCACGGTACTCACATCAACACAATCACCATAAACAGCTTGCATTCTCTGGTGAATCTCCTTTGGGGTGACACCTTCTGCTCTCAAGAATTCAATGACTGTATGTTGCTTAAGTCGCATTGACCGACCATTTGCACAGGGTTCCATACTTCACGCTTTAACAACACAACCATTCAATGCTAAGGCTTCCCCGTCTGCACAGGGTTCCAGACTTCGCACTTTAACAACACAACCATTCAATGCTAAGGCTTCCCCATCTGTGCAGGGTTCCATACTTCACGCTTTAACAACACAACCATTCAATGCTAAGGCTTCCCCGTCTGCACAGGGTTCCAGACTTCGCACTTTAACAACACAACCATTCAATGCTAAGGCTTCCCCATCTGTGCAGGGTTCCATACTTCACGCTTTAACAACACAACCGTTCAATGCTAAGGCTTCCCCATCTGCGCAGGGTTCCATACTTCACGCTTTAACAACACAACCGTTCAATGCTAAGGCTTCCCACCAAATGGAACTGTAGAGGAGAGTTTACTGAACAAGCCAGGACCTGCCGCAGACCAGGACTGCCATCTGTTGAGGAGTTACGAAGGTGGAGGCATTACTTTTCATTCAACTCTCATAGCATTCCTGCTGCTTTCTTCAGCCTTTAGCATTACTTCTGAACTGGAATGGGATGGAAGCAGAGCAAGGCAAAGAAAATGGTGTAGTTAGAGAAGTCTATGGCACCTCAGTTTGTAAATGTTCAAGCAGAAAGTGATGAGAAGGACGGTGGATTGGGGAGCTTTCTGTGGGTTTTCCTCCTTATTTTGAAGGAGCAAGAGGAAAAGAGTTCAGGACTTCTGAAAGCTCAAGTATCAGACTAAAACTCTGAGTGGATTTCTTGCCCCACTCATATGAGAGTGATCAGCAACTAGGATTTTTAGATTTCCTCTCCTGATAGAGTAAATAACTGTGGGTAAATTGTGACATCTCCTTCTCTGGGGCTTTTTTTAACACCAGAGGCTCGATGGCCATCTGTTGGGAAAGCTTTGGTTGTGTCTTCCTACATGGCAGAATGGTACTGGACTAGATGGCCTTTGGGATCCCTTCCATTTATGTGATTTTTTGACTTTGACTTCAGAAAAAGCAAATTAAGATGACATAAAGATGACATAATAACGTATATACTCAAGTATAAGCCATGTTTTCAGCCCTTGTTTAGGGCTGAAAAAGCCCCACTCGGCTTATACTCAAGTGCAGGTCCTGTTCGGCTTATATTCAGGTCGACTTATACCCAAATATATAGGTAATCAGAGTTGGACAGTCTTATCTTATTAAAGTTGTATTATTATTTTAAATTACAGTTTTAGGTAAATATTCATAAACATTTGACCTACAGATGCCTCAAATAATGTATTTTTATTGGTATCTATTTTGATTTTTGAAATTTACTAGTAGCTGCTGCATTTCCCACCCTCGTCTTATACTCGAGTCAATAAGTGTTTCCAGTTTTTTGTGGTAAAATTAGGTGCCTCAGCTCATATTTTGGTCGGCTTATACTTGAGTATATACAGTAATTGTTTGTCTTTTAATTTGTTGCATTATCTGGTGGCAGTGAGTTCCATAGATACTTCAGCATTTCCAGTCTACTTTAGATTTGGCTGAAACACGATTGAAACCCAAAGAGGATACTAATAGGGGTATCATGTTTTTCTTGCCTATTTTCATAGAGGTGTGCCATTTAAAGGGACGACGATTGGGATGGCGCCGCTGGAGGGCATGTGCAGCGGGGAAAACTCCGGTGGCGTCAGCATGGTAAGAAGCATGTTGCCAAAATCTGGTTACCAGTACTTAAAAAACACCAGAATCAAAACAGTAAATAAAGAACACTGCTCAGAAACATGGGGATTCCAGACAGCAAACAATCAAGTTCCAGACAACACCTTCCAAACAGAAGGTGCCTCCAGGCAACAACACCCAACAAGTACCCACACTGTTTGACTTTGCAACTGCAAGTCTACTCAATACTAATCAAGCTTGCAAATTGCAACATTCACACTTGTTTCAAACAGACAAGTGTTCTGGACATTCCATAGATATTTATACACCCCACTTGCCTCGTTTCCAACAGACCTCTGAACAAACTTCTCGGGATGCTTACCACAGATGCAGGTGTAACGTTAGGAGAGATGTATATTGCATTTATATATATACAGTAGAGTCTCACTTATCCAACATAAACAGGCCTGCAGAGCGTTGAATAAGCAAATATCTTGGATAATAAGGAGGGATTAAGGAAAAGCCTATTAAACATCAAATTAGGTTATGATTTTACAAATTAAGCACCAAAACATCATGTTATACAACAAATTTGACAGAAAAAGTAGTTCAATACTCAGTAATGCAATATAGTAATTACTGCATTTACGAATTTAGCACCAAAATATCACAATTTATTGAAAACATTGACTACAAAAATGTGTTGGATAATCCAGAACGTTGAATAAGTGAGACTCTACTGTATATATAGATATCTCCAGGGTTGCATAAAAAATTCTCAGGTGGAAAGTAATTGTGAGAGGAAAAGTTTAAGAAGCCCTGCTCTAGAGACCAGGACATGGAGCAATGGATTCAAACTACAGGATATGAGACTCCACTGAAACATTAGGAAGAAATTCCTGATGGTCTCAGCTACACTGAGATTTGAATACATGATTCTAAAACTGGCTAAATCAGGCTTATCTAAATACAGTAGAGTCTCACTTATCCAAGCTAAACGGGCCAGCAGAAGCTTGGATAAGCGAATATCTTGGATAATAAGGAGGCATTAAGGAAAAGCCTATTAAACATCAAATTAGGTTATGATTTTACAAATGAAGCACCAAAACATCATGTTATACAACAAATTTGATAGAAAAAGCAGTTCAATACACAGTAATGTTATGTTGTAATTACTGTATTTACGAATTTAGCACCAAAATATCACGATATATTGAAAACATTGACTACAAAAATGCATTGGATAATCCAGAATGTTGAATAAGTGAGACTCTACTGTATATATAGATATATCCAGGGTTGCATCAAAAATTCTCAGGTGGAAAGTAATTGTGAGAGGAAAAGTTTAAGAAGCCTTGCTCTAGAGATCAGGACATAGAGCAATGGATTCAAACTACAGGATATGAGACTCCACTGAAACATTAGGAAGAACTTCCTGGTGGTCTCAGCTACATTGAGATTTGAATACATGGTTCTAAAACTGGATAAATCAGGCTTATCTAAATACAGTAGAGTCTCACTTATCCAAGCTAAATGGGCCAGGAGAAGCTTGGATAAGCGAATATCTTGGATAATAAGGAGGGATTAAGGAAAAGCCTATTAAACATCAAATTAGGTTATGATTTTACAAATTAAGCACCAAAACATCATGTTATACAACAAATTTGATAGAAAAAGCAGTTCAATACGCAGTAATGTTATGTTGTAATTACTGTATTTACGAATTTAGCACCAAAATATCACGATATATTGAAAACATTGACTACAAAAATGGCTTGGATAATCCAGAAACTTGGATAAGCGAGGCTTGGATAAGTGAGACTCTACTGTAAGTGTTTGGAGCTAAGACTGGGCCCAGTCCTGACTTACAGAATTTATATTCTTCGGATTTTGGTGCAAACTATGTTTTCTTTCTGATAGGGTTTTCCTTGATGTCCTTCTCATTCTCTATCCCAGGACCATTCGGAGCTGCCCATTGGTGCTGCTGCCACCATGGCCCACGAAATCGGCCACAACTTTGGCATGAGCCACGACATTGAAGGCTGCTGCGTGGAAGCCACGGCGTCCCAAGGAGGTTGCGTCATGGCCGCTGCAACAGGGTAAGACGGGTGTGTAGCTTTTGGCTGTCTTGGGAGCGCATTGGGAACATCTCGGGACCCTGTTACAGTGAGCTAAACCAAAGCAACCTTGCGTGTCATAATTTACGAATATGATAATCCAAATCTAGAAGATGACCTTTCCAGATGCTATTTCTATTACTTCAACTGGAGGTAGAAGGTACCAAGTTGGAGACCCTCATCACCTAAATCAGGGGTGGTCCGTTGTGGTAGAGGGGCTAGAAAGCGGTGCATCAATCCCCAAGGAGACCACCACACCATTGCAAAATACTGTATCGACTTGAGCCAAATGCATCATTGAATCTAATGTGCACCTCAATTTTCAAAACACTTAGACCGAAAAGTATTTGCTGCTGAATGTAAAGCACAGTGGCAAAAAGTGCGCTTTGTTATTTGACCACTACAGCTTCTGCTTGTTTAGGATTCCTCCTATAATAATAATAATAATAATAATAATAATAATAATAATAATAATAATAATAATACGTTTATTTATATCCCGCCTCCATCTCCCCCGAAGGGGACTCGGGGCGGTTTACAGCAAAATCAAAATACAAGCAATGATAAAATGTAAAACATCAAAGGACAAAAACAAAAACCAATAATAAAATATATACAATAGGTGAAAAAACACAACGCAGAATTAAAACATCAAATTAAAAACAATGAGGTTGCAATAGTGAATAAGCATGGTCCTTTAAAAACAAAAGTGTTCGAACACCTAGGCTTCTAGCAGTGGAGAGGAAAATCTTGGGATGCATCTATGCTGTAGAATGAATCCACTTTAACTGCCCTGGCTCAATACTATGGAGTCATGGGGACTATAGTTTTACAAAGCCCTGAGCTTTCTCTGCAAAAGTATACTGCTGCCTCATCATACTACAAATCCCAAGATGGCATAGCATCGAGCCCTGGCCATTAAATAGAGATGACATTCCTCAAAGAGAGGCTCCAGACACAGCTCCTGAGGCAGTTTCCCTTTGGGGAGATGGTGGTGTGGTAGAAATAAAATTTATTATTATTTATTATTGTATGACACAGCAAACAAGATAGACATGCTGGATTTCGTATCACAAAATCACAAGTCGAACACTTCCCAAGTGTCTAGGACTGTGTGATGTATTTTCGGATGATGCGCGCAGATCCCAGCAGGGTGGCCTTTTGCAGTTGGCAGATTGTAATTTTGTCAATGTCTATTGTTTCCAAATGCTAGCTGAGATCTTTTGGCACGGCACCCAATATGCCGATCACCACAGGGACCACCTGTACTGGTTTCTGCCAGAATTTTTGAAGTTCCATCTTGAGGTCCTGATAGCGGCTGAGTTTTTCCTGTTGTTTTTCGTCAATGCAACTGTCACCTGGGATGACGACATTAATGATCCAAACCTTTTTCTTTTCCACAACTGTGATGTCTGGTGTGTTGTGTTCCAGAACTTTGTCAGTCTGGATTTGAAAGTCCCACAGTATCTTTGCATGCTCATTTTCCAATACTTTTGCAGGTTTGTGATCCCACCAGTTCTTTGCTGCTGGGAGGTGGTACTTGAGGCATAAGTTCCAATGAATCATTTGGGCCACATAGTTGTGCCTCTGTTTGTAGTCTGTCTGTGCGATTTTCTTACAGCAGCTGAGGATATGATCCATGGTTTCGTCGGTTTCCTTGCACAGTCTTCATCTTGGGTCATCAGCTGATTTTTCAATCTTGGCCTTAATTGCCTTTGTCCTGATGGCTTGCTCCTGGGCTGCAAGGATCAGGCCTTCTGTCTCCTTCTTCAAGGTCCCATTTGTGAGCCAGAGCCAGGTCTTCTCCTTATCAGCTTTTCCTTCAATTTTGTCAAGGAACTTTCCATGAAATGTTTTGTTGTGCCAGCTGTCAGCTCTAGTTTGTAGTGCAGTTTTCTTGTACTGGTTTTTTGTCTGCTGTGCTTTGAGGAGTTTCTGATTTTTGACTTCAATCAAAGCAGGTTCTTCACTTTGCTTGACATCTTCTGCCAGGGCATGTTCTTCTTCTTTGACTGCTTGTTTGACTTGTAAGAGTCCTCTGCCCCCTGATCTTCTAGGCCGATATAGCCGGTCAACATCACTGCAAGGGTGCAATGAATGATGAATGGATTATTATTATTATTATTATTATTATTATTATTATTATTACTATTACTATTGCTTTGACTCATCACTAAGTTTACTGTATGAAGTGAATCTAATACACATCCCAAACTTGGCACAGTTATCAAAAAAAGGTGAGCATTAGATACAAGTAACTGGGTATGTTTTTGCACCAAATGACCTGAAACATCTTTGGTTCAGGAGAATCGCGTACTTTTTTTCAAAAAGGGCCTTTCTTGGACCTGAAAACCAAAAATCCCGTACTATTCACTCCAGTGCAATTTTATGGTAAACTCCAGCAGAAGCTGGAAGACCTATAAATACCTTGAGAAGTGTGAATCTTCAGGTCTTCTAATGTAACTCTGTTGAGGTCCGTAACGATTTCTAGAAAGAATATCTTAATTAAATCCACAAATAATCAAATTCAAATCCATTTGGAAGTCCAGCCGTAGAAGTAAATAGAAGTGACTTGTGGACAATATTTACTCATTGCACCTTACCCAGTTCGTTTTATCCTCTTTACTTGGGTGACAAATCCATGTTTTTATGATGTTTATTATTTTTATATTTTAAAATGTTCATTTTAATTCTCGTGTTTTGTGTTTTCTGATGTTATTTTATTTTGGTTTGTTTGCTCTATCCGGGCTTGGCCCCATGTAAGCCACCCCAAGTCCCTTTGGGGAGATGGAGGCGGAGTATAAAAATAAAGTATTATTATATTATTATTTTATTTTGAAATGAATGTCTTTCCTGGACCTGAAATAACCCAGGAGGGGATAAACATGCCCTTGAAGTTCCTAGAGGGCATTAGGGTATATTTAGGGACTTTTTTTTGGAATTTTATTTTCCGGATGTACCCACTAAAGGTCTGCTAGGCAGGTAATGTCTCCCATAGCTTCTCACTTTTGCCTGTTCATACTCTTAGATGCATTAAAGTCCTTCTGAACTTAATGGAAACTAACTTTAAAAGAGTGCAATACAGGCCCAGACATAGCATTGCTTTTGTCTCCAAGCGGATACATCTGGGCGTTTTCTGGACTTTTTCTCTGAGTTTGGAGGGTGGGAATTCTCTCTCTCTCTCCTTCCCTCCACACCCCTCCTTTCCGGTCCATGTAATGTGCAGAGGAACATCAGCAGCCGTAAATTAAAGCCAGATTTCTTTAAATTGTAAAGGAGACGGGATACAGACAGCTGTACAGTAGCCAGGAGAAGCTGTTAAGAGAAAGGCAGGGGAAAGAAGAGGCAGGCCAAATGAGGACTGGATCAGAAGAGTGCCATTTGCGGCATGCTCTTAAAGTTGAGGCATGTGCTGAGTAAGAAACACATGTTTTGCATCTGTTAAGCGCATTGACATGGGTCTGTGAGGTGCAGGGTTATTTTAGTCCCAGCTAGAAAGCATCACCTAGCAAAATATATCCATGTGTATAAATGTATGTAAGTCTTTGACCTCAGAGTTGAATTTGTGTTGCCGATATCAGCAGCTGGATCATTGATTTCAGCTAGGCAGTTGGATCAGTAGTTCAAATCGAATCAGCGGCTCCTTTATACCAAATCAGTGGCTCAGTTATGCACTTGGATCTGTAGCACAATTGTGTAGTTGGATCAGTCTCACATTGATGCAATTGGATCTGTGGCACAGTTACACAGTCGGGATAGTTATGCAATTGGATCTGTGGCACATTGATGCAGTTGGTTCGAGTTCACTGATGCAGTTGAATCTGTGGCACAGTTTTGCAGTTGGATCAGTATTACAGTAGAGTCTCACTTATCCAACATAAATGGGCCGGCAGAACATTGGATAAGCGAATATGTTGGATAATAAGGAGAGATTAAGAAAAAGCCTATTAAACATCAAAATAGGTTATGATTTTACAAATTAAGCACCAAAAACATCATGTTATACAACAAATTTGGCAGAAAAAGTAGTTCAATATGCAGTAATGCTATGTAGTAATTACTGTATTTACGAATTTAGCACCAAAATATCACAATGTATTGAAAACATCGACTACAAAAATGCGTTGGATAATCCAGAACGTTGGATAAGCGAGTGTTGGATAAGTGAGACTCTACTGTACATTGATGCATTTGGATCAGTGGGACATTGATACAATTGGATCAGTCACATTGATGCAGTTGGATCAGTATGACATTGGTACAGTTGGATCAGGAGTTCATTGGTTGGAGCAATGACTCAGTTGTGCAGTTGGCCCAGTATTACATTTATGCAGTTGGATCAGTGACTCAGTTACACAGTTGCATCTTTGGGACAGTTATGCAGCTGGATCTGTGGCAAGGTTGTGCAATTGGCTCAGTATCACATTGATGCAATTGGATCAGGAGTTCATTGATATAGTTGAATCAGTGACTCCGTTGTGCAGTTGGCTCAGTATCACCTTTATGTAGTTATATCAGTATTACATTGATGTGGTTGGATCAGTATCACATTGATGCAGTTGGATCAGTGATTCAGTATGCAATGGGATCATTGGGACAGTTATGCAGTTGAATCTGTGGCACAGTTGTGCAGTTGGATCAATGACTCAGTCGTACAGTTGAATCAATGATTTTGGCTCCATCTACACTGCCATACAATTCAGTTTCAGAATACAGTTTAGCTATACTGTATTGAACTTCATTGTATAGCAATGCAGTTAAACAGCATTCTGAAACTGTCTTATGTGGCAGTGTAGACGAGGCCTCAGTTATGCCACTGGATCAGTAGTTCATTTGGATAAGTAGCTCAGTTACTGGATCAGTTGCTTCCTCTGAATGTATATTTATATGGATGTTTTAATAATTGTTATTGTTTTAATTTTAATTGTTTTTATATACTCTGTTTTATACTTGGTTGTAAGCTGTCCTAAGTCCCTCCTTGGGGGTGAAAAGGGTGGGATATAAATGTTTGTAATAAATAATAAGTAATAGTAATTGTGGATATAGCCAAACATGAAAGCGGGATTAGAATGAGAACCAATGGAATCAGATGCCAAAAAAAGAGATTCCAGCAAAACATTGGAACTTCTTTATTTTAAAAACTTTTTGGCAGTGAAATAGTGGACTCTCCATTATTGGAGGTCTTTAAACAGAGGTTGGATGGCAATCTGTTGGGAGTGCTTGCATTGTGTATTCTTGCATGGCTGAAAGGGGTTGGACTACCTGCCCTTTGGAGTATCTTCCAACTACAATTCTGTTAGATGGACCATGAAGTTGTGTACAGTGTATGGAAGCAAAATCTCCTGAGGAATTAATCTTAAAGTATGCCACTTTGCTGGATGAGGCAAAGGCAGATTTTTTTTCTGTGTCAGGAGCAAAATATGAGTAAATAAATCAGACTATGTGTGTTTATGTGTCCCATCACTACTTAAGTGTAAGCACATGGCGTATGCCTTGGGTGCAGCACATTTCTGGGTACGATGCCCAGCTTCTCCAGTTGAAAACAATACATCAATTTTACTTTGAATTAGATTTACTTTCAAAGTAAACTTCACTGAACTTCCAAAAAGGGGGAAGACTGGATGGCTTTCTTTAAACCCTGTTTATAAGCAAATGCTTAAATTGGCTCTTAATTATTCGTCAAAACAATTCCCATACCAATTAATATACTGACCTTTTACGTAAAAAGCCTGCCTCGTTCCCTGCTATTTCCACTCTCATATAATGAATTAAACCCACGGGTGGTTTGTTTGTTATGAAGTAATTGGGCCACCCATTGAAGTGTGTTTTTCGGTCTCCCATTAAATTATATTTTACAAAATGAGTGTGGTTAGGCTGCTAATTTGTGTGTGTGTGTGTGTTTATATATGTGACCTTATTGTTTATTTATTAAAACATTAATTTTTCGTTGTCCAAAGATCTCTGGGTGGTTTACAGTAAAAATCAACTTCAGGCAATAAATAAAAACGTTTTTGGTGGAAGGTCAGGAGAGGTTGAACAGTCTGTATGATCATGTTCCGGTAGCATTCTCTCCTGACGTTCTACCTGCTTCTGTGGCAGGCATCCTCAGAGGTTCTGTTGGCAGTGAAGCAAGTGGAGTGTGTATACAGCATATCTGTGGAATAATGTCCAGGGTAGTAGAAAGAACTCCTGTCTGTTTAAAGCAAGTTGGAATGTTGCAATTAGCAAGTGTGAGTAGCACTGAATAGCCATGAAATCAATTGGTGAGGGGATCTGCATAGAGGTAGCCTGGCCTCTGTTGCCTGGGGCATCCTCTTTTTTAGGAAGTGTTAACTGGCAATTGATTATTTGCTACCTGGAGTTCTCTTGTTTCTGAGTGGTGTTTCTTATTTACTGTCTTGATGCTGGTGGTTTTTCAATGCTGGTAACCAGATTTTGTTCTTTTTCATGGTTTCCTTAGCAATTCCTAGAGAAGTGTTACCTCTAGAATTCTCTAGATCAGTGGTTCTCAACCTCTGGGTTCCCAGATGTTTCAGCCTTCAACTCCCTGAAATCCTAACAGCTGGTCAACTGGCTGGGGTTTCTGGGGGTTGTAGGCCAAAACACCTGAGGACCCACAGGTTGAGAACCACTGCTCTGTCAAGGTAATGGTTAAATGTAGTGAAATGTTTAACTCATTGTTTCATATGTAAGTTTGCTTCGGTAAGCAATCCAGTACTGAAGGGGTTAATCGCATAGAACAACGATTTACTGCCTAGAGAGAAAAGTAATGAAGCTTCTGCTTTTGCCTATGTAGAAGGAAATAAGTCACAGGCAATGGAATTTGGGAGGGATTATTCTTTACAGATAAGAGTTCTTACCAGTTACAATTAATCTTGCTGTCGGAGAAACATGTTTGTGAGCAGCTCTGGCTGCTATTTGTATATAGTTGTGTAAATAAATATTTACTACCACAGAGATTGGCAGACAACAGCTATGCAGTCTAATTTGTTCGTGCTGCCAAGCAGATGCTGAGTGGTTGAAAGGAGGGGAGTATTGAGACTGAAGGCTGTAACTGTCTCAATATATCTGCCTTGCATCCATTGTGAAGTGGATCAATATTGTTATACTGATGGACTTTGTGATTCCTAAGGAAGTGCTCTCTCTAGAAATCGCTACATCCACCTGTGTGAAGTTGACCTTAGGTTTGCCCCGGAGGACCTAGAGATTCCTAGGGTTTTAGCATAGCAGGTTAAACTACCAACTGCAATAAATCCTGTTAGTTGAGAGGTTGACAGTTCAAAGCCTGGGTCGGGGTGAACTCCTGGCCTTTAGCCCAGCTTCTGCCTATCTAGCGGTTTGAAAGCAAAATGTGTATAGATAATTGTTGGTGGTGGTCACTGACTTTGAAACTCCTTCCCAAAGGAGATTAGGCAAGCCCCCACACTGTCCTCCTCTCATAGGGATTTGAAAACCTGGATATTTTGGCTAGCGTTTGAGAATGCCTAGTCCTTAGTTATAAATGCCCAGTCCCTAGGTTCCCTGGTAATATTTTGTTCTCTGCACTTCATCCAATACCCCGGCCCTATGGTACGCTGCTTGCACTATTGCAGCCTGGGCCCTTTTATAACCTGATCATGCCTATTTAGTACTGGCTATTGATTTTTGTTGAGCATGGTTTTTGATTGAGTTTGAACTCTGCTGTTTTATATTTTATGTTAAATTTTAAACTGTGCTTTTATCTGGATTGTTATATTTTACTATGTTCTTATTTTTATTGTGCTTTGCTTTAATGGATTGTTTTGTATTCATGTTTTGTGGACATTTTGTCCCATATGTATTTATTTATTTTATTTATTTCCAATATTTCTATCCCGCCCTTCTCACTCGAAGGGACTCAGGGTGGCGTACGATTGGCAACAATTCGATGCCGACACATCATTAAAATCAAACAGCATATAAAATCTATTACAAACAATTGAATACAGTATAAAATGTAAGCCGCCCTGAGTCATTTTGGGGAGATGGTGGTGCGATATAAGAATAAAGTTGTTGTTGTTGTTGTTGTTGTTGTTAATTATTATTATTATTATTATTATTATTATTATTATTATTATTATTATTATGTTTGACTAGATTTTCCTTTAAAGAATATTTGAGCCTTCTGTTCTTCACCTGCTGAGATTAATGGGGGCCCTTCTTTAGTCTTTGTCTCCTTGTGGCGAGAAAAAGTGGAGTATAAATAAACATAATAAACATAATAAACATAATAATAATAATAATAATAATAATAATAACTTCAAAGGCTCTGGCATAAACCAGTACAGGTGGTCCCAGTGGTAATTGGCACACTGGGTGCCGTGCCAAAAGATTTCTGCCGGCATTTGGAAACAATAAACATTGACAAAATTGTGTTGTCAAAGGCTTTCATGGCCGGAATCACACACCTCTGAGGATGCTTGCCATAGATGTGGGCGAAATGTCAGGAGAGAATAGTTCTGGAACATGGCCATACAATGTGTTGTCAAAGTTTGGTGTGATTTGGTTCAGTGGTTTTGTTGTTTACTCCATAGTAAAATGTCACATTACATTTTTATATATATAGATTTTGCTATAAACATATGTGCATTTATGTGTGCCTTCCAACCAATAGAAGCCTAACATTGGAAGAAGCATAACCCCCTGAGGCCATCTAGTCAACCCTTTGGCTAGCCAGGCACAATCAAAGCCCTCTTGACTGACGGCCATCCAGGCTTTGCTTTAAAAACCTCCAGAGAACGAGACCATGCCATACTCCAAGGAAGCATATTCCACTCTATGCCAAACAATGCTAATCATCAGATGTTCTTCCTCATGTTTAGGTGGAATCTCTCTTCCTAGAGTTTGCATGCATTGTTCCATTGTGTTGTCGAAGGCTTTCATGGCCAGAATCACAAGCTTGTTGTATGTTTTCTGGGCTGTATGGCCATGTTCCAGAAGTATTCTCTCCTGTTGTTTTGCCCACATCTATGGTAGGCATCCTCAGAGGTTGTCAGGATGCCTGCCATAGATGTGGGTGAAACGTCAGGAGAGAATACTTCTGGAACATGGCCTTATAGCCTGGAAAACACACAACAACCCATTGACAAAATTACGATCTGTCAACTGCAAAAGGCTACCTTACTGGGATCTGTGCACATCATCTGAAAATACATTCCACAGACCTAAACGCTTGGGAAGTGTTTGACTTGTGATTCTGTGATACGAAATCCAGCATATAGATCTCGTTTGCTGTGTCATACTGTGACTTTGTGTCAATAATAATAATAATAATAATAATAATAATAATAATAATAATAATAATAATTTGTCTGCCTGACCTCCTTCCTCAGCTACCCCTTCCCCAAAGTGTTCAGTTCGTGCAGCCGGGGGCAACTGGAGAGCTACTTCCAGAAGGGAGGCGGGATGTGCCTCTTCAACCTGCCGGACACCAAGGACCTGGTGGTGGGAAAGAAGTGCGGAAACGGATTCCTGGAGGACGGCGAGGAGTGCGACTGCGGAGAGGTGGAGGTAGGACTCCGTCCCATTCTGGGGCAGCTTAGCAGGGGACCACCCACTCCAACCCCCTTCTGCCCCACAGGGAGACACAACCAGAGCCCTTCTAACAGATGGCTATCCAGCATCAACTTAAAAGCCTCCAAATAAGGATGCTCCGCTGGACCCTAAGAAAGTCACACTTTCCACTGCCAAAACAGTTCTAACATGTCGCGGGATAGGTGTGTGTTTCATAGTTTTCTAATCACAGCTTCCCTGGAAATGCTACACATTGGACAAAACAAATGCCACAGAGGCAATTAAAACCTAAGCAACCTGAAATACAGTTGCATCTGTCAAGTAGGAAATTTAGGGACTGCTAATGCAGGGAGGCTAATTTAACTAATTTACATCACCATAAAAATGTCCAGCAGCGTGCGTGCCGGAAGATGAGGAAGTATTCCATCAAGGACTTGGTGTCACAGTGGATGATGAAGCAGCAGCTCCCCCTGCGGCCAGAATCGAGAATACCCTCATGAAGCCAGAAGCTGGGAATGTTAAATAGCCTCTGTGTCTTTGTCTCTCTCTGTATGTCTAATGGCATTGAATGTTTGCCATGTATATGTACATTGTGATCCTCCCTGAATCTCCTTCGGGGTGAGAAATGTCGAATATAAATACTGTAAATAATAAATAATAAATAAGAGACGAAGAAGCGAAGGCGGAGGAGAAGGAGGAGGAGAACAATACATCATACATTCAACAGGCATTAAATCAAAAAGGGTCTTTGGCAATGTTAAACGACAAGAGGCATAAAAGTATGGTGGAATTTCGTTTGGAGGCGGGTGAAGAAAGCAGACTGACAGCAGAAGTTGTCTTCAAGATAGTTTACTTTTGGCCAAGAGCAGGTGACAATGTTAGCTAATGCCCAGAAAATGCAATGCCACCCCTTGCCTGTAATGGCTTTCCAATTTATACAATTTTACAGAAGCATGCGCAGAAAGCTAACTGACAATGGAATTTGCTGACTATTATAATCCTTTTGGACATGCATAGTTGCCTTGTAACTTATATAACTCATTACTCGTCACATTAAGTGAAATGTCCATAGTTTGCTCCACGTATACACTATCCTCAGGTGACATGTTCATAGTTCATCCCACGTATGCATCATCCAGCAGCCAAATCATTACTGCAGTTTGCATGACCTTACATTGTGAGCAAAGAGCAAATGTCAGGCAGAACATGTCCTGTCAACACTTTCATGGAAAAACAAGATTTTTGTGTAAGGGTCATCTAGGTAAGGGATTTTTAGGGTCTTTAAATAAAATATTCAAGAGCTGCTCCATTAAAAGCACCAGCAATACAAGCTGGCACTTTATTGGGTACAGCAAAGTACAAAGGATGCTGATGTTTTGTGAGTTCCTTTGGGGGAAAAAAAGGACTTGGAGGTGTTAGGCAGTTAGCAAACCTCTGTGACATTTGTTACAGGAAAAGGAAATTTTTCCACCTTTCCATTTAAGCAGTAAACGTCCCGTTCGGCAGAGATGAAGCAGTCTCCTGAGAAACGTGAAGCCGGCATCAAATTATCTTTACGAGCCGAGGCAGGGAGGAAGGGGCACATGCCAGCCAAAGGACCACGGAGACCTCTTTATATGTAAAGAGGCTTCGGAAAATCAGCGAAAACCAAACAAACCATTCCGCAATGTCAGGATTCCTGGGGAGCGTTCATTTCTGGCTCAATTGTTTAAATATGTCTCTGGGTGTTTACAAGCGTTTATGTTTAGCTTAAAATGTCTGCAGCAGAAGGAGGCAGACAGAAAAAAAAAACAAGGCCCAATAAAAGGACAGCGGTTTTATAGGGAATTTGCCCCGCACTCCCTGCATTGATAGCAATGGTTTATGGGTTGAATTAAATTTAAACAGAAGCTGGAGCCATCAAATTGACAGCTGTCCAAATCTGTTTCTGTGCAAAATGATCCAAAAGGAACAATTGTTTTAAACAAAGGCCAAGGTTGTCAGTCAATCCCAAATTTTGTACAGGAATGTTCAGTGTCACATTGGATTGATGGTTTCCTTCATGATTTGAATGAAACAAATGTTTATATGACCTATAATATTGGTTTCACATCAAGTTCTGTGCAAAAATGGAGCAAAAGCAGTAATCACCAGTTAAATTTGCACCAAATGTTTGGAGAGGTCAGGCTGGATCTACATTGCCCTATATCTCAGGATCTGATCCCAGATTATCTGCTTTGAACTGGATTATTCTTGCACCCCTAGGCTTCGTAGGCACCTCAAAATCACACTGGAGCCCCAGAATATAAGCAAACAAGCTGTTTATTGAATGTTATAAGTAAGCACAATCAAATAAAGTTCAGAGTCAATAAAATGGGTTTAAATCCACAAGGGCAATGTACTTGGAAATCTTAAAGCAAGAGTCCAAGAAAGTCACTTAAAGAACATAGTCCAAACCAGATATCAAACTCAGTCGCACAAAAGTCATTAAGAATAGTCTAAACAAGATTCAATTCCAAGGCATGAGACAAATTGGAACCACAGAAAACAAGACTAGAATGCAGGATCAAACACCAAGGTAATCAAAGGTAATAGAAATCCAAACAACAAGGTTACTGGAACATACAACTGGATTCAAAGGCAAAACAAGGCTGGAACTTGAAGCAAAACCCACGGCTGCAAGAATATACAGGAACACGGAGCAACGATCTTTCTCTCTTGAATTGCAATGTTGCCACCTCTGCTATGGCAGAGAAGAACCAGGCATTTAAGGAAAATCCAAGATCTTTCTTTCATGAGAAAACTATTCATTAGAGTGCTTCAAAAGTAGTAGTTTACTTCTCCGCAAACATTCTCATTCCCTCCTTCAGTGAATTATTGCTCACCTCCTGTCAAACTCATTATTCTCCTCCAGACTAGAATGTCCATCTGACACCTGGAGATCTAACTTTGACTGCTGGGAGGAATGTGGCTCACAATGCCTGCTTGCAACCATTTGGTCTCTGGTCCCAGAATCCACTGAGACAAACTCTGGCTGCATATCAGGCCCAAACCCAGAGTCCTCTGGCAAAGCAGGTGCAGGAACAATTACTGGCTGAATGGACCCAATGGGCTCATGCTCAGGCTGATCTACAACAATTATATGAGTCTACACTGCCAGGCAGTCCCCAAACATCTGACTTACAAACGACTCATAATTAAGAGTTAACAGGTGAGACAACAGGAAGTGAGAAAAATCCATCCCTAGGAAGGATACGTTTTAACTGTTTTACTATTTTTTGGGGTGAACCACTATATTATTGAAATACAGTATAAATATATTTATAATGATTCTCTTCCTCTCTCCCACCCCATGTTGGTTCCTTTTTCAGGAGTGCACCAATCCTTGCTGCCACCCACACAATTGCACCCTGAAAGCTGGAGCAGAGTGTGCCCACGGGGACTGTTGCAAGAGCTGCAAGGTAACCTCAAATCCTTCCTGAAGCCAATGTTGCAAATACGGGGCTTGCATTGTATTTTTGCACGAAAACAGTAATGCTACTTCCATCAAGGTTGCCTTATAACTCTTCTCCATATTGTTCTTCAGCCTTCCATGTGTTTTGGACTTCAGCCGGTAGGCTGTTAGGAATTGTGGGAGTTGAAGTCCAAAACAGCTGGAGGGGCGGTTTGCCCATGCCTAGTCTAGACCCCATTAAAATGACCCCAGTGTGTTTTTTTTCTCTTTCTGGGGCCGTTGGTAGTTAAAGACAGCTGGGACCATGTGCCGAGATCCAGCCGGATCCTGTGACCTCCCGGAGTACTGCACTGGGGCATCCCCGTATTGCCCCACCAATGTCTATCTCTTGGATGGCTCATCCTGCTCTTATGGGGAGGCATATTGCAACAACGGCATGTGCATGACCCACCACCAGCAATGCGTCCAGCTGTGGGGCTCAGGTGAGGCCATGCTCTCTCTGTCACATGCCTTTTCTGCACCTTCTCTCCTGTGTTCTCTGGATAAGAACTGTTGTATTAAATCAGCCAAGGAGGAGCTGGGAGAATGCACAACCTATGTGCTGCACTGCAACTCCCATCAATCTGGGAGTTGGAATCCAGTGACATACAGATGGATATTTTCCCTCAGCAATTGATCCTAGGCACTTACAGTTCTCTTTTGGCTGCTGGTGCTTTGATTCTTGGATAGACTTTTTCCATGCAAATGGCAATCACGATTCCAACCGTGAAGGCTGTGAATCCATTGGCTATTTTTGTTGTTGTAGTTATTATCCTTAATATCCCGCTTTCCTCTTTAAACAAGACTCAAACCCTAGCCTTTAAGGGAGCTATCCAAGGTTCTGGATCTCTTTGTGGAGATAACAGCCAGGCCCATTTTAGGGCCATCAATAATAATAATAATAATAATAATCCCCTGTTTCCCCTAAAATAAGACATCCCCTGAAAATAAGACATAGTGGAGGTTTTGCTGAATTGCTAAATATAAAGCCTCCCCTGAAAGTAAGACCTAGCAAAGTTTTTGTTTGAAAGCATGCCCGCCAAACAGAACACCAGAGCATGCAGGATCGGTAAATGTACCTACCATAGATTGTTGTACATGGAAATAATGGTAGCAACAAGAAATTCTTGATAGGATTCGCAGTTTGCCTGGTAATGCTGGTTTGCGATGACAATTACTGGACAGTATATAACAAATGTTCATTTTTTTGGTTCAACAATAAATGCGAATTCTTTTTCATGGAAAAATAAGACATCCCCTGAAAATAAGACCTAGCACATCTTTGGGAGAAAATATTAATTTAAGAACTGCCTTATTTTCGGGTCAACATGGTAATAATAATACTTTATTTGTATTCTTCCCTATCTCCCCAAGGTGCCGCAGGGCAGATCAAAGTTTGCACTAAACTGCTGATTGGACTTATTGGCCCATAGATCTCAGAGAAACAACCTGGCACCAGATTCCAATGGAATCAGTTCTCTTAGGACGATTGGATGTTGGAGCATTGTTCCAACCATATCAGCATTGTCGACACTACTTGCAGTTTCAGCTCAAAAGGCACATTGAGTCTGCATTAATAGCAGTATAGTTTCCATGGTGAAGGAAGTAAATACCTTATTATATTCTGCATTAGTCAGGGTTCACTTGGAGGATTGCATTCAGATCTGGCTGCTTCGTTTGAAGATTGGGAGCTGGGAGTACAAAGTGCATTAATTCTACACTGTGTAGATGCACTGGAGATGTCTCTTCTCAAAACACCCCTTTGTTGCAACTCTATTTTGCTGTCCTTTGCCCCGTAGGTGCTTCTCCGGCTCCAGATGCATGTTTCCAGGATGTCAACAGGGCTGGCGATATGTATGGCAACTGTGGCAAGGACAAACATGGCCAGTATGTCAAGTGTGCCTTGAAGTGAGTAATAATGGCGGGCCATGAGCATTCTCTCAGTATATAGTTCAAAAGTAATTTGTGGGGACCCTAGACTCTAGATTCTAGATTTTGTGCAGATTGTAGTGAGATGAGGAGGAAGACATTAAAAACCTAGCATTTGCCATAGTTAATTGTCTAATGCATTTTGTGTGAAAGGCACTGCAAGTCCAAATACAGAGACAATTGCATTAAGAAAGGCCTATATATTTGCTGCTGTAAGGTTTACTTGACTAATTTATTTTATTTCATTTCATATGTGTATATTCGTTTTGGTGGGGAAATGCTCTTTTTATGGTATTATGCCTCTCCAAAGTCTTTCCATGATTTTTCTGTCCCGATACCAAATTTTCTCTTGAAGCCTAGGTTAACATATAGGTGTAAGATTGCATGCATTCGAGGAAGTGTCCACTTAGAGCGACAATTTGCAGATGATGGGATTTGTGCAGAAAATAATGTTTTCTGTGAAAATCAACCATATATGAATTTTGCACAAAATAAGTCCCGAATGGTGAAAATTCTTGAATTCTTCTCATTTGGGTTATGGGATGCTCAAAAGATGTTTTCTAACAATTTTTTCAAATACTTTATAATATTCTCTGCATTCCTTGTCTAAATGACCAATGACTAATGCCTGGCATGATTTCAGACAATCTCTTCCATCGAGTTTGGGGTCCATCTGATATCAGTCCATCTGAGTGCATAAAGGATTCATCCCTTTGGGTAAGATCTTGGAGGGCATTGGCTGTTCTAGCTCTGTTTTGTATTGAATTTTCTAGAGACGCCAAGTGCGGGAAGATCCAGTGCCAAAGTTCAGCGGCCAAACCCAAAGGCACCAACACCATTTCCATGGACACCACCATCCGCTTCAACGGGCGGGAGATCAAGTGCCGGGGGACCTTGGTTTACGCCACCAACGATGACGAGGGAGACATGTCTGACCCGGGTTTGGTGATGACAGGGACCAAGTGTGGAGACGGGATGGTGAGTGCTTTGCCAAGGCTTTACCAAGTCGCTTTTCTAGAGCAAGCGTCTTAAACTTGGGCCGGGACCCCAAATATTGCCATTTTGTATAAGGGATATCATTTTATTGCACCCTTTTTATTGGCATTCCCTGAGTTGCAAACATCCGACATAAATGACTCCTAGTTAAGAATGGGGTTGAGGCAACAGGATGTGAGAAAAATCAACCCCTCGGAAGGGCAATTCACTCCTGGAAGAATTATTATCATGGGGAAAAGAAGTCTCCAATGAAGCTTTATCCCCAATCCTTGTTTCCAAAACAAGTGAAATTTTTCACAATCCAATGATCACAGGGACAGAAAGTGAGGTGAAATCTTCTGAACAGGGACACAGACAGCAAAGAAAACACCACAGGGGTATTAAGCCATCCCTATGCTATCCCAACTAAACACACAGACTTATGGTTGGAGTTACACTTTAAAAATGTACCTGTTCTGACTTACTTTCAACGTCAACTTAAGAGACGTTGAAATGCACAAACGCATAGACAATTTCAACAGAAAGGAGGAAACCATGAAAATGAACAAAATCTGTCTACCACTATTTAAAAAACTCTAAAACCAGAACAGTAAATAAAGAAAAGGGGCCCCTGGTGGCACAGTGCATTAAAGTGCTGAGCTGCTGACATTGCGAACCAAAAGGTCCCAGGTTCAAATCCCGGGAGCGGAATGAGCGCCCGGTGTCAGCCCCAGCTCCTGTCAACCTAGCAGTTCGAAAACATGCAAATGTGAGTAGATCAATAGGTACCACTCCGGTGGGAAGGTAACGGCGCTCTATGCAGTCATGCCAGCCACATGACCTTGGAGGTGTCTACTAGGCTTGATCGATCCATGAAAAATTTGATTCCAAACTCGTTTCAAAACTAGAGGGGGCAGTTTTTCGTTTTTGTTGCTAATAACAAATTTGGCCCCCAAAATTTTTCGAAATTAACGAAAATTCGTTATTTTCTAAATTAATTCGTTAATGGCGGACGTGCATGCGCGGTGGCCCAAAAACAGCCCGAAGGGGGGGGACTTAGGGGGCTCTCCCGCCCTCATTTTTTGAGTGATCTTCTTCAAACTTGGTACAGTGGTAGAACACATTTAACACTGATAGCTCACCAAAATGTGGAACGTTTCCCTTATCCTCTGATGTTTGGCAAATTTTCATAGCTTTTATAATAAACCATTTTTTAATAATTGCAGAAATCTGTTCCTGGTTTGAAAGTCTTATTTCCTGTTAAATTGGGTTGTCTTTACTGTGAAAGTCATTGTTCTACTTCAGAAACTTTGTTTTTGTGGCTGAAACTTTGTTAAATTGGTGTGTGTGTGATATATATATAGTCCCTGCTTGTGTGTGTGTGTGTGTGTGTGTGTAGGTAAAGGTAAAGGTATCCCTTGACGTTAAGTTCAGTCATGTCTGACTCTGGGGGTTGGTGCTCATCTCCATTTCTAAGCCCAAGAGCCAGTGTTGTCCATAGACACCTCCAAGGTCATGTGGCCGGCATGACTACATGGAGTGCCATTACCTTCCCAGAAACACCCAGAAAATGGGAATTCCAGACAGGAAACAATCAGGGCCAGCTAATACCTCCCAACAAAGGATTCCCCCAGGTAGGAAGCAGCCAGGCTTTGAAGCTGCAAGGCTATTCAATGCTAATCAAGGTGACCAATTGCAACATTCACACTTGCCTCCCACAGACAAGAGTTCTTTCTCCCACCCTGGACCTTCCACAGATATATAAACCCCACTTGCCTAGCTTCGCACAGACGTCAAAACCTCTATGTCTGCCACAGATGTGGGTGAAACGTCAGGAGAGAATGCTTCTGGCACATGGCCATAGAGCCCGGAATACATACCACAACAGTGTGATCCCGGCCATGAAAGCTTTCGACAACACAACCACAGTATCCATTCAAGTTCATGTAGCGTGGTATGGACTGGAGACCTGTATTGGGGGGAGGGAGGGTGCGAATCTGGGCCCCTGGGAGTCGTAGTCCTCCCTCCCTCCCTCCCTCCCCGGGAGCAGCCGAGGACGGGCCTGGCCCACACCCCCTCGCATCCCGGGCCTCTTCCTCCTCACCGCCGGGCCCCTCTCGGTCTCTCCAGGCCTGAGCTGAGGCGAGGAGGCGGCGGCGGCGGCCATTTCCCCCCTCCGTCTTCCTCCTCCTCCTCGGCCTCCTTCCCCCTCGCCCCCTCCCATTGGCTGAGCCTCCCATTGGCTGAGGGGCAAAAGGAAAGGAGTTTGGGTGATTTGCAAAAGCTTTTTTTTCTTAACGAAAAAAACGAAGAAATAAGAAAAAACGGCCTCTCGCGATTCGAAACCGCGATATCCAGACGTGTGGACAACCAAGGTTCTATATTGCTTCAAAACAAACGAAAATAACGAATTAATAACGGGTAATGGGAAAATCGAATTATTTGAGCAAGCCTAGTGTCTACGGACAGTGCCAGCTCTTCGGCTTAGAAATAGAGATAAGCACCAACCCCCAGAGTCGGTCACAACTGGCCTTAACATCAGGGGAAAATCTTTACCTTTAACCTAAATAAAGAACAACACTCCGAAAAAGAGAAATTCCAGACATGAAACAATCAGGGACAGCTAACACCTCCAAACAAAGGATTCTCCCAGCCAGGAAGAAGCCAGACCTTGAGGCCACAGGGCCATCAAATGCTAATCAAGGTCATTAATTACAATATCCACACCTGCCTCCAACAGACAAGAGTCCTTTCTCCCACCCTGGACATTACAGATATATAAACTCCACTTGCCTAGTTTCCAACAGACCTCACAACTTCTGAGGATGCCTGCCATAGATGTGGGTGAAACGTCAGGAGAGAAAGCTTCTGGAACATGGCCACACAACCTGAAAGACTCACAGCAACCCAGAACCTATCTTGTTCCTAACATGGGGACTGCCTGTAATGGGACTTGGGCATCCATGGGTTTTGGTATCCCACTGTATTTAACTTAAGTGGTTTAGTTTTAATGTGCTTGGGTTTAGACATCCACTAATTTTTATTGCTGTGGTGTAGTTGGCTCTTCATATCCATGGATTTACTTATTTTTAAAAAGTTTGATTTGTATTCCTGTTTTGTAAAACTAAATCTCTTTCTTGGGGGGGGGGGGGGTCGCAAGTTGACGCTAGAATAGAGGCAGACTGCTATTTCAGCCTAGAACGGTGCCATCGAACCTAGAACCCAATCAGAAACTGTGGTGATACCAGACACAGTTTCACCGGATCTTGGTTCCTGAGAGTAACTTCACCCAAACTCTATTGGTCTTTGACTTCCATAAATATTGTGGAATCATTCTTGAGGACCTTGAAAATATCTGGAGAGGACATATTTTTGTTGGATGTGGATAAATGAAACAGATACAAGATTGGATTGTTTTCGAAGAGTGAAATCCTAAGGATCTATTTCAACACACATTTTGGTGCCTAAAATGTTAGAACTAGATATATTTGAACTATCAATTCCAAAAATTGCACCAGTTTTATTCTATTAGCTCTAGTTTTCGAGATACAGAACATATGACATCAACCAGTTGCCATCTGCTCGCTCATAGAAAACGATTTCTAAGAGTCTACAAGTGATGTGGTCTATCCAATGCAATTTTCTGAATTGGTGCCCCAAATAACCCCAGGAACAGTCCTCAAAACCAAGGCACCAAGAAAAATATTATGTTTATATTGAGCTTTGTGATCAATCCTTGCTCACACTGGTATCCACAGTTTTGATTTCTCAAGAATGTTGAGCCATTATGACCCGGTCTGACTTCAGTGCGGTTTTGATTTCAGGTATGCAAAGACCAGCAATGTTTGAACGCCTCATTTTTTGAACTGGACAAATGTATCTCCAAATGCCATGGTCATGGGGTGAGTAGTTAGCTGAGTTCTTATTATTTCTGGAATTATCATATATGCTTGTGCATAAATTGACCATGTAGAGATCGAGGGCAGGTTTGGGGACCAAATTTATGGATTTTGATATGATCTGGATGCTTCTGGCAGGGAGTCAAGTGGAATCTCCTTCTCTGGAGGTTTTTCAGCAGAGGCTGAATGGCTGTTAAGGATTCCTCTTCTTTAGAAGAGGAAGGAAAGAAGGAAAGTGTTCATGAATCAGAGGGGCAGTCGGAATCTGAGGAGGAGATTTTGCAAGTACTCACATTTCAGGAGGAGCGAAAGGAAACAGAGCAGAGACATCGTTCAGCTAGAATAGCTGCCAGAAATGCAGTTGAGTAATTGGGAACTGCCCTAGCAGCTGTAAGGGGACTCAAGGCTATAAAGCAGAAGCAGGTGCAGCCAGCTCTTGCTGGTAACAAACTGACTCTTCGCTCTCCTTGTGCCTACTTCAAGCCTGCATCTGGGAAACTGCTCCTAAGGATTTATTGCTGTTTCTTTGTCTGAAATAAGACTGCTATTTGATTTGGGAGTTTATCAGAGACTAAGAACTGTGTTTGCCCTATGACATCCTTGCTTCCTTTTGCATTATTCCATTGAGTTTGCTTTACTTTATGTTTTGCTGAAGTAAAGCGGTTTTCATTTACTTACCACTGTGTTTTCAGTCTGTTTTTGAAAGACAAAACAGGATAATGGCTATTTGTCAGGATGGCTTTGATTGTGTTTTCCTGCCTGGCAGAAGTGGGTTGGACTGCGTGGTCCCTGGATGGGCCTCTTCCAACTCTAGGATTCTGTGATGCTTGTAGGTTTGCAACAGCAACCGGAATTGCCATTGCGATGCTGGATGGGCCCCTCCATTGTGCGAGAAGCCGGGGCTGGGAGGCAGCGTGGACAGTGGCCCTGTGCAATACGACAGTGAGTCCCCCACTCCCCAAAAACTTGCATGAAGCAAAGGGAAAGTATGTGCTTCAGGCAGTATCAGTTGGAGAAGAGAAGGTTATGCGGCGAGGGCATGAGAGCCATGTTTAAACATTCGAAAGGATGTCATATTGAGGAGGGGGAAGGCTGTTTCTCTGCTGTTCCAAATTCTAGCAATGGATTCAAACTGCAGGATGAAATTCCACTTAAACATTAGAATTTTTGGATAGATAGATCTGTTTATTGATTAGTCTGCTAACCATATCAATGAACAACAAAAGACCAAAACAATAAAATACACAGGCGCATAGATACCAGTCGCCATCCTCAAACTCCTCCAATAGTTAACTAAAACAAATTGAAACACAATAAAACTTGATTAAATAATAAGTTTGGTAAAATGAGATTAAATTACAAGATAAAAGCAAGAGTAATAGAGTGACGAGCGGAAAAGAATCAGTTGGAAAATTTGTTCATCGCCATGACAAGGGACGAGTCTCACAAGTTTTGTGAGATGAAGAGATCTCCCAGGTGGGCAGCTTTTATAATGAATTTGGATATGCAGAGGACTAAGTGTAGATTCTCCCTTGGCAATTTGATCCTGGTTGGCTGCCTGGAAGCCTGGTGGAGTGTCTTTATGGGCAGGACTGGATGGCCATCTGCTGGGAGGGTTTGTATGGTGCCTTCTTATTTGGCAAAAGGGGGTTAGACTGGATGGTCTTTGGGTCTCTTCCAACACTAGGATTCTATGCATAACCAGGTCATAGCTTGAATCCACTTTTACTAAGTTGAACCTGCTTTGGGTATCATCCTTTTCTTGTTCATTTTTCCACAGATCACGAAACTGTCCTGGTCACACTCGTGGTGGTTTTCTTATTGGCCACACTTCTTATAGCTGCTGGACTCTATGTTTACTACAGAAGGGAGAGCTCCTTCCTCAACAAGTGGGTCAAAGGCTTAAGGAAGGGCCAGGAGACGTACAGGTGAGTGGTGCAAAGCAGGAAGCTTTCTAGCTCATAGGTTGATGGCAAAGAACAGTCCATGGATCTTGAGGTGTGTCCCATGAAGTCTTCCGATGCCTTTTGTTATTGTGTGTGCCTTGAAGTCGTTTCTGGCTTTTAGTAACCCTAAGGTCACCCCATTGCAGGGTTTTACGGGCCTGTGACTTGCTCAATATCACCCAGTAAGTTTTCATGGCCACGCAAGGATTCAAATCCTGGTCTTTTCACCGAAAAATTGCCCAAATCAGCTCCGAAGCCATCACAAATGCAGTGGTTGCCTTCTCTTCCCTCTCCAAAATCAAAGAATAGTGACCAAAGGTGGCTCAATGATATTTGTGATGTGCTGCAATGCAACAGTAGAGACCAGGCTTTACCTATTTGAATGGAATACTTCTAAATATAGAAACATAAAAATGTGGGGAAAAAAAGAAAGATATATGCAAGGATTCACAGAAGGGTTTTCCTCATGATTTGAATGAAACCGTGTAATTGTAAAAATCTGTTTCACACCAAGTTGGATGCCTGATGATGATGATGATGATGATGATGATAATAATAATCTGACCTCTCCCATTAATCAAAACTAATAATTTTCGAAAAGCAGTCCAGGTTTTCTTATTAGACTTGAGTGAAACTGTTTCAGATATCAGTCTTGGAATAAATATCCAGTTTGGTCAAAATACATGTTGTAATGCATAGAATACAGAAATCTAACACTAAAAATTCCCATTGTATTGTTAGTTGTTTAGCGCCTTTTTAAAGAGGGAATAACAATGGCAATAACAATAACTAATTATATGGGAAGTACCTGAAGTAGTTGGCAAACTAGATCCAAATTAGCACCATAGTCTTTATTGTTGTCCCATTAAAAATGGGCATTGATGCTCCAATTGAGCATAGGGATTTTTTTCTAGCATGACAGAAAGAGGAACATTTTCATGTATAGTGGAGATGCACAGCTATGGAATCCACCTCTGCCACTACCACTGTTTAGCTTTCCTCATTTATCAAGACTTCCCCTTTGTCCTTTTTTGTCTTTCAAGAAAACTGCTTTACTTCAGCAAAACATAAAGAACAGCACACTCAGTGGTATAATGTAAAAGAAAGCAAGGAAGTCTTAGGGCAAATGCAGTCTCTGATAAATTCCCAAATCAAGTAGCAGTCTTACTTCAGACAAAGAAACAGCAATAAATCCTCAGGAGCAGTTTCCCAGGTGCAGACTTGAAGCAGGCACAAGGGGAGCAAAGGCTTAGGCATTAGAGTCAGTTTGTTACCAGCAAAAGCTGACTGCACCTGCTTTTGCTTTATAACCCCGAGTTCCCTCACAGCTGTTAGAGCAGTTCCCAATTACTCAGCTGCATTTCTGGCAGCTATTCTAGCTGAACGATGTCTCTGCTCCGTTTCCTTTCACCTCTCCTGAAATGTGGGTACTTGCAAAATCTCCTCTTCAGATTCCGACTACCCCTCAGATTCATGAACATTTTCCTGCTCCCTTTCCTCTTCTGAACATCCTTTTTGTATCTTCTAGGAGGAATGGAGTGACACCTCAGAAGGCAAACCAGGGACACGCTAACTCTGCCTTCGTGCTGCAGGACATTTCCTCTCCCTCTAGTAAAGTTGTTGGCAGAAACTCTAGCCAGGTAAGCAGGCTCCTAGAATGTGAGCAAACTCAACCACCGCGACGAAGAAATAACTGGTTGGAACTTGGTTGTTGTGGATGTAGCCTGCCTTGATTTCCAATTGGGAAGGAGAGCTAATTCTACAGCGGACAGGATCAGAATCCAAAATGACAAATAGCTGGACCATAGCTAACAGAATAACTTCAATAGGGAGAAAAGTACTGTACCATTTAGGCAATAACAATGAAATGCACCGATATTGGATGGATGAATGCAGTCCACGTGAGAAGGACCAAGGAGATCACAATTGGAACGTGAACCAATAGTGTGGTGCAGCAGCAAAAAAAGCCAATATGATCCTAGGCCACATCAATAGACTGATAGTGTCGAGACCAAGGGAATGAATGCTGCCACTGTCTTCTGCATTGGTCAGACAAAACTGTGTCCAGCAAAATAAAATAATAAAATGCAGAGATATAAGATGGCTTAACAGCACATATGAAAGGGTGAGCAGAATGTGCTGGAATCCCCGCTCATGCTTTCTGTTCTCTTGGCAGGTGAGCCGGGGCGCTCCTCCCTTGAGAGCAAACCTGCTCCAAAACGCCTCCCATCCGGTCAACGTGGTTCGTCCTCTCCGTCCGGTTCCAAGTCCAGTGGCTGTTCCCCAAAAGGACTTCAAGCCTTGCCGTCCCCCGCCGCTGCCTCTCAACAAGTCCCCTGCCTTTCCTGCCACTGCGACCACATTTGGAGCCCAAACCAAGCAGCCCCCGCCAAAGAAGCCTCTTCCCAACAGCCCTGTCCGGACCACTTTGGTGAGTTGTGCTGGCCACTCCTTGGATCCAGGTAGTGGATTTTCTCTGCAGAATTAATGCCTTTTGACTCCCCTTTAACTGCTATGGAGTCGTGGCAGTTGTAGTGCTACAAAACTCAAGTTTACAGGAACCTCTGAAAAAGTTACTTGCTTCAAACCCGGGGAGCTGGAGTGGTGTAGTGATGTGAGTACTTGTCACGACCCAAGCTGCAGAGCACCAATAACCATACACAGAGGCCAGAATCTATCTAATATCTTTATTAAGGAAATATAAAAAGTTAATAAAAACAAGTATAGGAAATAGTCCAGAAATAGACCTTTCAGGAAAGGTCAAAATTAGTCCAAAAAAGCAATGTCCAATATGAAATAGTAAGGTCCAAAGTTGTAATCCAATAACCGAAACACTCACTTGCCAAGCAAGTGAGGGGAGATGACAAGGTCCTTTAGTCCATGAACTTGAGCAAGGCTAGGAAATAACTTGATTCTTGGCACACAAAGCTTGATTCAAGGCAACAAGGAAACGAGGAGCAAGAACAAGATCCGTGGTAATTACTTGGCGAGGTCCGGGAAACAAGGCAAGATCCGGGGAGAAAACAAGGCTGAGAACGAAGGCTTGGAACAGGAACAAAGGCTTGAAAGCAGGAGTAGCTGTCCACACACGCTGCTCCGGTAGCTGACGAATTGACTCCGCAAGATTCCTTCGGGAGCAAGGAACCTAAATAGGCCTCGTTTTCCCACCAGAGAACACTTCTCTGGGGAATCAGAAACGAAAGTCAATCTCTGTGTCCAGATGTATGACTCCCTAAAATTTCTCATGGCAGCAGGCTTAATCATCTGAATGCTTTGCTGCAATTCTCAAGCTCCTGCGATTAGCTTGTTGCACTCCTTTTTGCTGGAGATAATAATTACGGCGCGAAAAAGGGGGAGAACTCGACTCAGGGCTTGTTTGGCAGATTTCTGGAAGACAAGCCTCCTGCAGGTGCAAAGGCTCAATTTCTGGCTGGGATAGTTCCTTTTCTGGCTGAAATGGTGGAAAACCCAAGTTTTCCTCTTCATCATTCACAACAGCACTAGGAACGGGACTACATGGCCCATGAGTCATCACACTATCCCCCTCCTCAAGCCCCCTCTCAAACTGGGACTCTCTCCCCGAGGCGCGAGGCCGCGGCTTGGCGGGATGGGTCAGATGGAAGCGGCGGGTTAAATCGGGGGCATGGACTGTGGAAGCGTCTTCCCAAGAACGTTCCTCGGGGCCAAAACCCACCCAGTCAATGAGATATTGTAGGCGGCGGCGGTGAAGGCGAGAATCCAAAATGTCCTGAACCTCGAAGTCCTCCTCCCCATCCACCAAAACAGGAGTGGGGGCCGGCCGGTCTGCATCAGGGCGCACACCTTCCGCCGGAAGGAGCAGAGAGCGATGAAACACTGGATGAATGCGCATAGAGCGCGGAAGTTGGAGTTTGAAAGTCACGGGGTTAAGTTGCGCCACCACTGGATAGGGGCCAATGAAACGGTCATCTAACTTCCGGCAGGGACGGTGGGAGGGCAAAAAGCGAGTGGACAGAAGAACCCGGTCTCCTACCTTGATTTCGGGGCCCGGCTGGCGATGTTTGTCAGCGTGGCGCTTATAGTCCTCCTTGGCTTGGTCCAGTTGCTGGAGCAAAAGTTGTTGCACCGCTGTGAGTTCCTGCAGCCAGTCCTCTGCTGCGGGAACTTCTGAGGTTTCAATGACAGGAGGAAAGAAACGTGGATGGAAGCCGTAGTTTGCAAAGAACGGGGTTTCTTTAGTTGAAGCCTGGACCCCATTGTTGTAGGCAAACTCTGACAGCGGTAACAGGGAAACCCAATTGTCCTGCTGGTAGTTCACATAACAGCGAAGGTATTGTTCCAAAGTGGCATTGGTGCGCTCAGTTTGCCCATCCGTTTGGGGATGGTGAGCCGAAGATAAACGAGAGTCTATGCCCAATAGTTTTTGTAGTGCTTTCCAGAAACGAGAGGTGAATTGGGACCCACGGTCTGTGACCAAACTCTTGGGTAATCCATGTAATCTGAAAACATGTTGAAGGAATAGATCTGCAGTCTCTTTGGCCGTGGGAAGGCCATCACAGGGAATGAAATGGGCTAACTTGGTAAAAAGGTCCACCACCACTAGGATCGTGGTGAATCCACAGGAAGGTGGTAGATCAGTGATAAAATCCGCAGAGATTATTTCCCATGGGTGGGATGGTGTAGGGAGGGGATGCAGAAGCCCTGAGGGTCTTTCCCTTCTTGTCTTGGCGCGCTGGCATACTGGGCAGGTGTTGACATATTTCTCCACATCCTTGCGGATCTTGGGCCACCAGAAGTCTCTTAGGATCAAATGCATGGTTTTGAATAGTCCGAAATGCCCTGCTGGCTTGCAGTCATGACACAGACGAAGTGCTTTTTCCCTGCCCGGTCCTGGGGGGATGTAAACATGATTTCTATAGCAAAGTAGCCCATCCTTGAGCGAAAAGGGAAAACGTAGCCCTTGGCGAAGTTGGTCTTGTGCCCAAGCATCTGCTTGCTGACTAGCCCTGATTTCCTGAGCACAAAGGGGCCCTGGAGTAGAGGGAGTTGATTCAATGGGAGTGGATTTGGTGTTTCCCACTGTGAGCGTGGCAAAGTTCTCGGGTTGTAGCAGCTGGGACTCAAAGGTCTCCTTGCGCCCTGCAGCGTATTCCGGTTTCCGTGACAGGGCATCTGCTTGCTTGGTCTGGGCTGGGGTTACATAATGAATTTGGAAGTTAAAACGTTCAAAGAATAAAGCCCAGCGTTGTTGCCTCTGATTTAGCTTGCGGGCAGTTCTTAGATGCTCTAGATTCCGATGATCAGTATGGACTTCAATGGGATATTTGGCCCCTTCTAACCAATGTCTCCAAGTTTCAAAGGCTGCCTTTATGGCCAAAAGTTCTTTTTCCCAAATAGTGTAATTTCTCTCTGGTGCAGTCAATTGACGGGAATAAAAGGCACAAGGATGGAGATGATCTCCCACTGGTTGTAGGAGTACAGCCCCAATCGCCACATCGGAGGCGTCCGCCTGCACGACGAAAGGGGTTTCAGGATCTGGATGCTGAAGGATTGGCTGGGACGTGAATAATTTCTTTAGTTGCTGGAACCCTTTCTCTGCTTGATCTGTCCAGCGGAAAGGCTGTTTCCCACGGATGCAGCTGGTGATTGGGTCAGACCAGCGGGCAAAGTCTGGAATGAACTTGCGGTAGTAGTTCGCGAACCCCAAGAATCGTTGCACCTCTTTCTTGTTGGTTGGCGCCCGCCATTCCAATACTGCTGCAACCTTTGCCGGGTCCATGGTGAGCCCTAGTGGCGAGACACGATATCCCAGGAAATCTACCTCTTGTAGATCAAAAGCGCATTTTTCCAACTTGGCATAAAGTCCGTGGTCCCGCAATCGTTGTAACACCATTCTGACGTGATTCTCATGTTCTGATTGTGATCTAGAAAACACCAAAAAATCGTCCAGGTAGATAATCAGGAACCGATCTAGATAATCCTGAAAGATATCGTTGACAAAATGCTGGAACGTTGCGGGAGCTCCACATAAACCGAAATTCATAACCAGGGTTTCGAATAAACCGAATTTTGTCTGGAAGGCAGTCTTCCACTCGTCCCCTTCCCTGATGCGAACTAGATTATAAGCTCCTCGAAGATCCAGTTTGGTGTAAACTTTAGCCCCTCGAAGCCGGTCTAGGAGGTCTGAGATCAAAGGCAGGGGATACCGGTTTCGTTTAGTGATATTGTTCAATGCTCTATAGTCCACCACCAAGCGTAGGTCCCCTGACTTCTTTTTCACAAACATCACTGGGGAAGCGGCTGGGGATTGAGAGGGTCTAATAAACCCCTTGCGGAGGTTTGTCTCTAAGAACTCCCTGAGAGCTTCTTGTTCTGGTTCAGTCAGGGAGTAGAGGTGTCCTCGCGGAATCGGGGCCCCCTCCACCAAGTCAATGGCACAGTCATAAGGTCTATGTGGGGGTAGTCTCTCGGCTTCTTTTTCATTGAATACATCCCAATATTCTGAGTACTTCTTGGGCAAGGTGATGATGGGTTCAGCGTCTGTGGCATGGCATACCTTGGCTACAAGGCAATGGTTTTGGCAATATTTTGAAGCAAACTGCAGTTCTCTGTTGGACCAGGAGATGCTTGGGTCGTGGAGTGTCAGCCATGGAATTCCCAAAATCACAGGGAAGTGGGGAACCTCGGTGACAAAGAAGGAAATCTCTTCCATGTGTTCCCTTATCCACATTCTGGTGGGTTCCGACCACTGGCTTACTGGACCTGTCTTGAGGGGGCGGCCATCGATGGCTTGCACCACACGGGCGTTCTTGAAGTCGTGATATTGTAATCCCAGAGAGTCGGCATACTCTCTATCAATGAAGTTGTTTGTGGCTCCTGAGTCTATCATGGCATGGACCATGACGGGTCCTTTTTTTACTGACCACAAGGTGACCACTAGAAGAAATAGGACCCCGGTTGGCGGCTCTTGAGTGGGTTTTTTGACCGGGTTGGCGAGCCTCTCTACGCCCGGTCGCTGGCTTCCCCCGCCGGCTGTGCGCCAGCCGCCTCAGACGTCTTCGTCTCCGTGGAGGACGCCGCCGCCAGACGAGCGGCGGGCTTCCCTTTGGCTGGACACTCTCTGGCAAAGTGGCCCCCGTTTCCGCAGTACCAACAGAGATTTAGGCGTTGGCGGCGGGCCTTCTCGGCGGCATCTAATCTGGGACGCACATTGCCCAACTGCATCGGCACCTCCTCCTTTCCTCTGGGGTATGGGGCTGGTGGCGGGGGTCTCCACACTGGGCGCGGCTGGACGCCGGTGGGAGCGGGAGGTCTCACTCCGGTCCTACCGCTCTGGCCTCGGATCCATTGTCTTCTGTTGGCAATCATGACTTCAGCTCGTAAACATTGATCAATGAGTGCTTCAAGAGAGTGTGGAGGATCCACCTTGGAGATTTCCTCCAGCATCTCGATGTTGAGACCCTCCCAAAATTGTCCTCTGAGGGCTATATCGTTCCATCCGGTGTTATGGGCCAGCACTCGGAACTCGGCTATGTACTGGGACATGGGTCTGTCCCCTTGGGAGAGGCGCCGGAGTTTGTGGCCGGCTGCCTCCAAATTGTCCTCAATCCCCCAAGTCGCCTTAATGTGATCCAAGAATTGTTGCGCTGATCTTAGATGTGGGGAGTCTTGGTCGAACAGTGCCGTCGCCCAGTTGGCCGCTGGCCCGTCTAGGAGACTGTAGATCCACGCCACCTTGATGTCTTCTTGGGGAAACTCGGCATTACGGGCCTCTAGATAAGCCTGGCATTGGCGACGGAAAACATGAACCTTAGAAGCTTCTCCAGTAAACTTGGTTGGCAGCGCCAGGGCCGGGAGACGGATTCCGCGTTCCTTCAATCCCCTTATTTCTCCCTCCTGCGCATTGAGCTTATCACGGATGCGGTCCACTTCATCCTTGTCGATGGTGTAACTGAGTGGTTGGGCCCCCGGTCCGGCTCCGGTAGACATTCTGGCCTAGGTTAATTGGTGCTTAGGGCGGCGGAGTCAAACTGTCACGACCCAAGCTGCAGAGCACCAATAACCATACACAGAGGCCAGAATCTATCTAATATCTTTATTAAGGAAATATAAAAAGTTAATAAAAACAAGTATAGGAAATAGTCCAGAAATAGACCTTTCAGGAAAGGTCAAAATTAGTCCAAAAAAGCAATGTCCAATATGAAATAGTAAGGTCCAAAGTTGTAATCCAATAACCGAAACACTCACTTGCCAAGCAAGTGAGGGGAGATGACAAGGTCCTTTAGTCCATGAACTTGAGCAAGGCTAGGAAATAACTTGATTCTTGGCACACAAAGCTTGATTCAAGGCAACAAGGAAACGAGGAGCAAGAACAAGATCCGTGGTAATTACTTGGCGAGGTCCGGGAAACAAGGCAAGATCCGGGGAGAAAACAAGGCTGAGAACGAAGGCTTGGAACAGGAACAAAGGCTTGAAAGCAGGAGTAGCTGTCCACACACGCTGCTCCGGTAGCTGACGAATTGACTCCGCAAGATTCCTTCGGGAGCAAGGAACCTAAATAGGCCTCGTTTTCCCACCAGAGAACACTTCTCTGGGGAATCAGAAACGAAAGTCAATCTCTGTGTCCAGATGTATGACTCCCTAAAATTTCTCATGGCAGCAGGCTTAATCATCTGAATGCTTTGCTGCAATTCTCAAGCTCCTGCGATTAGCTTGTTGCACTCCTTTTTGCTGGAGATAATAATTACGGCGCGAAAAAGGGGGAGAACTCGACTCAGGGCTTGTTTGGCAGATTTCTGGAAGACAAGCCTCCTGCAGGTGCAAAGGCTCAATTTCTGGCTGGGATAGTTCCTTTTCTGGCTGAAATGGTGGAAAACCCAAGTTTTCCTCTTCATCATTCACAACAGCACTAGGAACGGGACTACATGGCCCATGAGTCATCACAGTACTGGACTCGCAACACTTGGAGATCTGGGTTGGAAACCAACTAGGTGACTTTGGGCAATAAAAATGAAGTTCAGAGATAAAGGATGGGTGAAACCTGGCTTGAAAACAATAGTTTTGAAAGCGTCTTAGAGCTCTTCTACACATCTCCTAAAATGTGGAAGAAACCGGGATAAAAGGGGTGGTAAAAGTGGTAAAAGGATGTTTTATGAAAATGTGCGCTATTTCAGATTAACAGCTGTAAGACATGCGCTAAAAAGATGCGCTAAAAACCCGATTTTGGCCAAAACATGCACATATTTGCATGACTCTGTATCCCTGCAATCAAGGAAAACATGTGATTTCATTCGTATATCCAGTTGTGGACTATTCCAATGCATGTGCACATGTTAAAATCCCAAAATAGCTGATCTGGGCTGTAAACAAATGGAGCCACAGACACACAGGTGGCTAAATGGAAGCACAAATGGAAAGCAATTACGAAGAGAACTCTCTGCAACCATTCCTTTGTTCTGATCTTTATGAAATTAAACAGGGTGAGGAGAGATAATAAGAAATCTGCTTGTGTGTACATTTAGATATCCACATGAGTGCATATGAAGTCCAGTGCATGTTGGAGAGTCAATTAAAAAAAAAAAGAAAACTTCAGTTGGATGTCCCCCCGTTCATCTTGATGATTTCTTAAATCCACTACAAATAAAGGTGTCAGAATGGCAGGGCAGGATTTATTGAGACAGACAGGTCTGTGTTTAAACTTGCTGCTAAGTCCTGCGATTTTTTGCCTCACTCATTTGTCCTGTATTTTGATGCTGTCTGGAAGCGCCCTTAGTAGACCACAAGCAACAGGCATCAGAAGTGTGAGGCAGCAGCTAAAAAGGCTGCGTCAATAGGAATATAGTGTCGAGATCAAGGGGAGTTATAGTCTCCCTTTATTTTGCTTTGGTTAGATCTTAGGTGGAATAACTATGGGTTTAGTTCTGGACAAAACAATTCAAGGAGGATATGGACAAGATGGAAAGGGTCCAGAACAAAATGGTTAAAGGTTTGGAAACCAAGCCCTATGAGAAATGGCTAAAAGAGCCGAGGATGTTTAGCCTGCAAAAGAGAAAGTTGAGAGGAGACATGATAGTTATGTCTACATATTGGAACGGATGCCCCATTGACGAGAAATGGGCAAGTTTGTTTTCTTCTTCTCTGGAGACTGGGACAAAGTTGAACCATGGATTCAAAGTGGGGGAAATATGATTCTGCCTAAACATTAGGAACATTAGGAAAATCTTCCTGATGGCAAGAGCTGTTATATGGTATATGCAGCCTCAGGATCTGTTGGGGTTTCCTTCTCTGGAGGTTTTAATGCAGAGGCTGGATGGCCATCTGTTGGGAGGGTGTGGATTGTGTCTTCCTATATAGCAGACTGGATGGCCCTTGTGATATCTTCCAGCTCTATGATATTTTTTATTTATTTATTTACAGTATTTATATTCCGCCCTTTTCACCCCGAAGATGTTCTATGTTATGGCATTGAATGTCAAGGACAGAACGCCACGAGATTCAAAGTAACAGAGTTTATTAGGTTACAGAACTCAAAACAAGCCCGTAAAACACAAGGGCCAGGCAGTATTTGCCTTTAGGAGCAAAAAGGGGCAAAATAAATGTTCAAAAGATAAACCGGATTAAACCGGAGTTTAATCCGGGTAAAAAACAAACTGCTTGCTTCAGCCTGAATATAAACAAAACGAGAGCCAAGAACAAAAGATACAAAGAATGCAGCTAATTGGCAGCAGATTCCTCTCTGCTGCCAACACAGTGTTTACAGTAACTTGCGTCGCTCCCACACACACACAGCAGACAGGATTTCCAGCACGAACAAATCAGCCAGGGAATGCAACAGTAGAGTAGACCAGTTCCGTTCCGTAGTTCAAAGCCAGAAGCAGACGTTTGTAGTTTTCCCAAGTCCAAGAAGGGGATGAAGCCAAGCCGTGGTCAGTTCAGTCCGGGTATTCAAAGCAGGAGATGGCGTCCGTCAAGAAGACGACGGAAGGTCAAGCTAATAAGAGTAAGCACAGGTTTGCACAAACAAATGCCCACACAATCCCTCCCGCCGTCTGACCCTGGATTCCAATCAACTTACGTCTCAGCACAGGAAAGCACACAAGTCTTCAGGGAAGCGTCCCACACACACACGGATCCCAAGCGTTTGCCCAGATTACCTTGCCCAACGCAATTTGCAATTGCTCTCAAGCCCCATTTTATGCCAGTTACAAATCTTCATCACTGTCAGCTGTCCTCCTTAACCCGGGCGTTTCCTCATCACTTTCCTCGTCAGAGCTGGAACACCTCTGACTACGCCCAGCAGCATCTCCAGCTGTGGATCCCGTCCCATCCCTCCAGCTAAGCCATGGATCTGATCCTGAAGGTCCCCATTCATCTTCTGCCCCATCATGGCCAGTGGCACCCAAATCCTCCCTTACCCGAGTCCAATCCATCTCATCCTCCTCCGAGCTAACCTGCCCCTCCTCCATTCTCTCCGTAAACCCCTCGAAAGACTCTTCATCAGATGGTGCTGCAAATATGTCTCGCAGTCTTTTTCTCTCTCGCTCCTCGAGAGTATCTGACTCTCGAGGAGTCTTACGCCCACGCCTGTCAGTAACAGAGCCACGAGGCTCAATCATAACACTATCCCCTCTCACAAAGGCCTCCTCCCCCGATGGTGGAGAAGTGGCAGTGATACCCTCTGCTATAGTACCACGACGACTAGAGGTATCAAGTTTCAACAACGAACGATGAAAGACTGGATGGACCTTTAAACTAGACGGTAAACGCAAACGAAACGCAACGGAAGAAATCTCTTTAACGATAGGAAAGGGACCCAAAAACCGAGGCGCAAACTTTCCCCCAGCCTGCTTAATATATTTGGAAGATAACCACACCAAATCCCCTTCTTCCAACTCCTCCCCTGCCTGCCTGTGGCGGTCAGCCTGAGTCTTCTGCGTTGCCTTAGCTTCCAACAGTAAGCGACGGGCAACATCGTGCAATGCAGCCATTTCCGTAGAGCGGTACACAGGGTCCGAAGAGACCACATTGGTCGACGGCGCCACACCTCCCCGTGGGTGAAAACCATAAGTAAGCTCAAATGGCGTATGCTGACTAGACGTGTGCACCGCATTGTTGTAAGCAAATTCCGCCACCGGTAACCACTTTACCCAAGCCGTGGGTTGATCTAAACAAAAACAACGCAAATACTGCTCTAAGAGCCCATTAACCCGTTCCGACTGTCCATCCGTTTGCGGATGGAAGGCTGAAGACACGCTTAACTTAGTCCCCAAACACTCATGGAAGTGTTTCCAAAAGCGTGACACAAATTGCGGAGCCCTATCTGAAATAATCACCTCGGGTGCTCCGTGCAAACGATAGATGTGCTTTGTAAATAGTAAGGCCAACGTAGGGGCCGCCGGAATGGTTGAACAAGGAATAAAATGAGCCAGTTTACTAAATAAATCCACCACCACCCAAATACAAGTATAACCCCCAGACTTAGGCAAATCTGAAATAAAATCCATGGAAATGATTTGCCATGGCCTCTCCGGAACAGGTAAAGACGATAACAACCCTCTAGGGCGCCCAACAGGCGTCTTACTCTGCTGACAAACGGCGCAGCTGTCACAAAAGCGCAGAATGTCTTGCCGCATCTTTGGCCACCAGTAGCTCCTGGTGATAAGCTGTACGGTCTTGAACCTGCCAAAGTGCCCAGCCATGGGTTCGTCATGGTGGGCTCTAATCACCTCCAACCTGAGGGCCCCCACTGGTACGTAAACCTGCCCCCTACGCACCAATACCCCGTCTTGATCCTGGAGATGCGGCAGTATGGTACGGTTACCTGCAGAGAGCAGCATCAGTTGCTCCTGAGTCCACACATCATCCTTCTGAGCCTCAAGGATCTGGTCATGTAACCCAAGCTCATTATCTACAACACACAGAGAGGCAGTAGGCAAGATGGTCTGACATACTACCTGCTCATTGGTCTTAAATTCCGGCTTGCGGGATAAAGCATCGGCCCGCAAGTTTGCCTTCCCCTCCACGAACTGCACCTTGAAGTTAAACCTGGAGAAAAACAAAGCCCAGCGGATTTGACGCTGGTTTAACTTCTTTGCTGTTTGCAAGTGCTCTAAGTTCTTGTGATCAGACCTGACCACGATCTGGTGCCGTGCCCCTTCAAGCCAGTGCCGCCACACCTCAAACGCCACCTTAATCGCCAACAACTCCTTCTCCCATATGGTATAGTTCTGCTCGAAGGGTGTTAGTTGCCGCGAGTAAAATCCACAGGGACGCAAGGTCCCTGAGGAATCCTTCTGAGACAATACAGCCCCCAACGCGTAGCTAGAAGCGTCCGCTTCTACCACGAACGGTTTGTCAACATCAGGATGGGTTAGTATGTTGTCCGATTGAAAACTAGACTTAAGTCGTAGAAACGCCTCGTGAGCTTCCCGCCCCCACACAAATGGCTGTTTCTTGCGCAGAAGCTGCGTCAAAGGTACCGTGAGCTTTGCAAAGTTCGGAATAAATTCCCGGTAGTAATTAGCGAAACCTAAGAACCTTTGTACATCCTTCTTAGTCTTTAGCTCTTGCCATGAGTTGACGGCGTCAACCTTATGTGGGTCCATCTTAAGTTCCCTACCTGACACTACATGACCTAGGAACTCCACTTCAGGCACATGAAAGACGCACTTGGAAGCCTTGGCGAAGAGCCCATTAGCCCGCAGACGGTGCAGAACCTGCTTGACATGTTGACGGTGTTCTTTCTCGTCCTTAGAAAAAATCAAGATATCATCCAAATAAATCACTAAAAATTGGTCAGTTAGGTCCCTAAACACATCGTTCATGAACCTCTGGAAGACCGCGGGAGCATTACAAAGCCCAAAAGGCATGACTCGGAACTCGTGGCATCCGAAGCACGTATTAAATGCCGTCTTCCACTCATCCCCTTCCCGTATACGGATTAAGTTATAGGCCCCCCGCAGGTCAAGCTTGGTAAAGACCTTAGCCCCTTGCACCCTTGATAACAGTTCCGAGATTAAGGGTAGTGGGTACCTATCCCGAATGGTGTATTTGTTTAGGATCCGATAGTCGCAGACCAGCCTAAGTTCCCCAGTCTTTTTGGCTACAAAGAATACTGGTGCCGCAGTTGGAGAACTAGATGGGCGAATAAACCCCTTGGCTAAATTTTCATCTAGAAACTCCCGCAAAGCTTGCCTTTCCGGTACAGTCAAGGCATATAGCCTCCCTGCTGGCAATTTCGCACCTTCTGCCAACTTGATGGCGCAATCATAAGGCCTGTGCGGTGGTAATTTGTCCGCATCCCTTTTACAAAATACATCAGAGAACTCCCCATACTCAGCAGGCACTCCTTCCATATCAGAGTGAGTAACATTTAGAGTGCAACAATCCTGCCTCTTTAAGATCACCTTACGTGTAGCCCAATCTACTTGTGGGTTTACTACAGCTAGCCAATCCATCCCCAGGATCACATCATATCTAGGCAAGCTTGTAATATCCCACACAAACGTTCCCGTTACTCCCTGCACCTCCCACGTTACTGCTGAGGTTTCATGGTTAACCACCCCAGTCTCCAGCAGTCTCCCATCTGCTCCTTCCACCCACACGTCGCATGCCTTGCGCACTCTAGGAATGCCATGCTTCTTAGCAAACTCAATATCTACATAAGAGACCGTAGCCCCTGAGTCCAGCAGTGCCAAAGTAGAAACAAGTTCCCTTCCCCCAACAGATAATGTAATGGGTACGAAAACATGCTTCCTCCCCTCAGTTGACTGCTTGAGGAGCCCTAGTGCGTTGGACTCACGTCGCACTAGGGCTGGCCTTTTCCCGAAAGCTGGGAAGGTTTCACATTACAGTTTTTGGCAAAATGCCCAGCATTCCCACAGTACAAACACAAGCCCAGCTGCCTCCTACGGCTCTTTTCCTCGGTAGACAGCTTTTTAAAGACCCCAAGCTCCATAGGCTCTTCCCCCATCACCACAGGTGCCCTGGTTACATGCATAGATGGCGCACACATTGCTTTTGAGTGTTTACGAGCCTCGAACCTAGCGTCTAAGCGCAGCACCTTGGCAACTAAGGCGTCCCAACTTTCAGCCGGCTCCAAGCGTGCTAATTCATCCTGGAGCATATCACTTAACCCAGCAGTAAATAAAAGCATGAATGCATCTTCCCCCCAATCCAGCTGGTGGCGATACATGTTAAACTTATTTAAGTAATCCAAAACAGTCCCCTTTCCCTGTTTTAACCGATACAAAGCCCACCCAGCATTCTCTGTGCGGAGAGGATCCCCAAAAGTATCAATTAACAACTTTTTGAAATCATTCAAATTGTCCTTGACTGGGTCATTGCCCAAAATTAAATTAGTGGCCCATTGTCCTGCGGAACCGGTCAACAAACTCAAAATAAAGGCCACCTTACTAGTGTCTGTAGGAAAAGCATGAACGCTGAGCTGAGAAAAATAAAGCTCCACTTGTGCCAAAAAGGTTGGCAACTTGCACCTGGTTCCGTCAAAGCGTTCAGGAGTCAAAACATGTCCTTTCACAGCAAAAGCTGTTTGGCTTACGGTAAGAGCCGTTTGCAGTTGGTCAAACTTGGCCCTTAATTCATCCATCGTCTTCCTGACGGGTTTATTGCTGCAATAAACTTTTTAATGGCGTTGGGCAATCTGTCAAGGACAGAACGCCACGAGATTCAAAGTAACAGAGTTTATTAGGTTACAGAACTCAAAACAAGCCCGTAAAACACAAGGGCCAGGCAGTATTTGCCTTTAGGAGCAAAAAGGGGCAAAATAAATGTTCAAAAGATAAACCGGATTAAACCGGAGTTTAATCCGGGTAAAAAACAAACTGCTTGCTTCAGCCTGAATATAAACAAAACGAGAGCCAAGAACAAAAGATACAAAGAATGCAGCTAATTGGCAGCAGATTCCTCTCTGCTGCCAACACAGTGTTTACAGTAACTTGCGTCGCTCCCACACACACACAGCAGACAGGATTTCCAGCACGAACAAATCAGCCAGGGAATGCAACAGTAGAGTAGACCAGTTCCGTTCCGTAGTTCAAAGCCAGAAGCAGACGTTTGTAGTTTTCCCAAGTCCAAGAAGGGGATGAAGCCAAGCCGTGGTCAGTTCAGTCCGGGTATTCAAAGCAGGAGATGGCGTCCGTCAAGAAGACGACGGAAGGTCAAGCTAATAAGAGTAAGCACAGGTTTGCACAAACAAATGCCCACACAATCCCTCCCGCCGTCTGACCCTGGATTCCAATCAACTTACGTCTCAGCACAGGAAAGCACACAAGTCTTCAGGGAAGCGTCCCACACACACACGGATCCCAAGCGTTTGCCCAGATTACCTTGCCCAACGCAATTTGCAATTGCTCTCAAGCCCCATTTTATGCCAGTTACAAATCTTCATCACTGTCAGCTGTCCTCCTTAACCCGGGCGTTTCCTCATCACTTTCCTCGTCAGAGCTGGAACACCTCTGACTACGCCCAGCAGCATCTCCAGCTGTGGATCCCGTCCCATCCCTCCAGCTAAGCCATGGATCTGATCCTGAAGGTCCCCATTCATCTTCTGCCCCATCATGGCCAGTGGCACCCAAATCCTCCCTTACCCGAGTCCAATCCATCTCATCCTCCTCTGAGCTAACCTGCCCCTCCTCCATTCTCTCCGTAAACCCCTCGAAAGACTCTTCATCAGATGGTGCTGCAAATATGTCTCGCAGTCTTTTTCTCTCTCGCTCCTCGAGAGTATCTGACTCTCGAGGAGTCTTACGCCCACGCCTGTCAGTAACAGAGCCACGAGGCTCAATCATAACACTGAATGTTTGCACATATAAGGCAAACATTCAATGCCATAACATAGAACAGAGACAGAGGCACGGGTGGGCCTCGAACTCATGACCTCTTGGTGAGAGTGATTTGTTGCAGCTGGCTGCTAACCAGCCTGCGCCACAGCCCTGCCTATCCTAAATGATACTCTTGGCTTCAGGGAAAGGCAATGGAAACTGTTGGTATTATTCTGTAGTGGTTTTAGTGTTGGTTTAGGACTCTGGGAGACCAGGGTTCAGATTCATGGAAAACCTTATGGAAGGCCTTGGTCAATTTAACGTGCAAAAGAAAAAAAAACCCCCTAGGATAGGGTTACTACAAGTCCAAGTTGATCAAATTTGAGATGGTTCTTGCAGTTCTGGATTATGTCTCATTGAAAAGCAAAGGAATGTAGAAATAGTCAGGAGATAGGAATGGAGATCAAAATAATGAGAGTGTATCTAATTTGCTGGTCGATTTTGAACTATAGTTACCAAGAGATCAATTAACGGCTAAAAGCACACCCAAGGAGACGATTTTAGCATGGTAATGTTCATCTCACTGATTATTATGGGATGTGAACACAATACACATGTCCCAAGAGATATGAGTGTTCAGCAGTGATGTAATTCAAAGTAGATGTAAATACAATCATTCCTCCAATGTGATGCAGTGGTCAGCGTCTCGTGAAAAACTGACTATAGAACGGGCACTGACAAACTTTGGTCCTCCAGGTGTTTTGGACTTCAACTCCCACAATTCCTAACAGCCGGTAGGCTGTTAGGAATTGTGGGAGTTGAAGTCCAAAACACCTGGAGGACCAAAGTTTGCAAGTGCCTGCTGTAGATACATACTGCCATGATGTTCTTCCAATCTGGTCTCCTTCCTTCCCAGGTTGATCCAAAGCTCCGACCACCCCGCCGGCCGCTTCCGGGGAACCCACTTTTGGCCAAAGAGCTGCCATCTTCTCAGGGCCAAACCTTGCTGGTCATGGTGCCCCCCAGCCACCCCAAAACATCGAATGTCACCAATTCGTCGACCCACCTCTCAAGACCCCTCAAGTAAGTCTCTACAAAGACATGGCTGGCCAAGTCTTGGAAAGGTTGTAATTTGGTGACTATCACTCATAGAATCTTCTACTGGTCTCTAGGACCCCAAATAAACCTTTTCCTAAGCTTCCAAACTTGGGTCCTCCAGATGTTTTGGACTTCAACTCCCACAATTCCTAACAGCCTGTGGGAGTTGAAGTCCAAAACACCTGGAGGACCCAAGTTTGCCCATGCCTGGTCTACACTGTAAAATGAATGCAGTTTGATACCACTTTAACTGCCATAGCTCAATGCTATACGAAAACTGTGAGTTGTCATTTTTACAAGATCCTTAGCCTTCTCTGTTGACCAGTGCTGGTCTGTCACCAAGCTGCAACTCTTTGGATTCCATAGCACCGAGACATGAAGCTAATGTGGTATCAAACTGCATTAATGACATTATGTAATAAAATTAGGAAAAAAAAATCTGTTCCTGGTTTGAAAGTGTTATTTCCTGTTTCGTTGTGCGGTCCTTACTTTGAAAGTAGTTGTTCTACTCCAGAAACTTTGTTTTTGTGGCTGCCACGAACTACCGTATGTACTGGAGTATAAGCTGACCCAAGTAAAAGCTGAGGCACGTAATTTTACTACAAAAAAATGGGAGAATTTATTGACTCAAGTATAAGCCAAGGAAATGCAGCAGCTACAGGTAAATATCAAAATAAAAAATAGATACCATTAAAATTACATTAATTGAGGCAACAATAGGTTAAATGTTTTTGAATATTTACTGTATTTCAAAGAAAAACAGTAAACTATCTCTGCAAGTGGAAAAGTAGGGTCAACAAAAACAATATGGTATCAACAATAAAATGATGATGATGATGATGATGATGATAATAATAATAATAATAATAATAATAATAATAATAATAATAATAATAAACACTTCATTTGTATTTGTGGCTGGCTTCCAACATAGGAACAGGCAAACATTCAATGCCTATATAAACAATGCAGAGCTAGATATAATGTATGTGTGTGTGTGTGTGTGTGTATGTATGTATGTATAAAATTATGTATACAGGATTTGGAAATACCTGCAAACATATGAGGGGAAAATTCATATATAAAATTAATGTATATTGATAGATAGATAGATATAGATATAGATATATCGGTACATAGGGATTGCAAAGGCTTGCAGGGGGAAATACCTATATATCTGTAGGAGATATTAACAAATATTTCAGGGGAAAATGCTTTTATAAGTATTTTTCTTGCAATAATACTAATAATAATGTCCTGACCCCATTATAAGCTGAGGGAGGCTTTTTAAGCTCAAAAAAGGGGTTGAAAAATTCAGCTTATCTTCGAGTATATATGGTATATTGAATTGGTTGAGACTCGATGAGATATTCATTGAAAAACTATAGCAAAAAGTGTTGAAGGATTTTTCTGCAAGAACAAAGTTTTTGCAGTTTAATAAACTTTTCCCATGTTTTTATGATAGAGCCAATTAGGAAATGACATTTATAACCCAGGAACAAAAATCGTGTTACATAGTGTTATATAATGTAGATGAACCCAGTGTTATCCTCTGTCCTCTGGTGCGTTAAATCCTAAAATAGAAACATAGTAATTTATAAATATGCAAGAATTCAAAGCCATGAAACAAAGAAGGAAAGATCAATACTTTTCAAATTTGCGTAGAAATCAAAATATTGAGAGACATGTCAACAAACCACTGTGCTTACAGTTGTGGCCACAAGAGATTGCCATCTCATATATGTCTTAATCTTCCCCCCTTGTGCTCGATATCTGGATTTAATCCAGAATATGACATTTTGAGGACAAAATACACAAATTCTCCAAAGCTTAGGTTGACCATAGGAAGATGAGGAATGCAGGACAAATTTCTCCTATATATTTGAGAACTGCTGCAATGAATATTTGCCTGCAAACTTGAAATCAATCTGTTTTTTCTTCTTCTTCCTCAACAGGCCAATGCCACCTCACAGGTGAGTGCTACTTTGTCCTTGTTTCTCTTGTAGAAAAATTATTTCCATATGCTGTGTTTCAAGCATTGGATGGTAGATAAATGAAGGGTCCAAAATACAGAAATACATCAGGAGATGAAGATATAGTGGCCCTGTTGCTTTCATGTGGGTTATGGACACAGCTCCCTTGTATCTTCTAATAAACCTTTCCCAAGTTTATACGATAGAACCAATTAGGAAATGACATTTATAACCCACGAACAAAAATCGTGTTACATAGGGTAATCAAAACCACGAGTGTGAAAGTGGAGGGACAACTGTAGATGTGTTCTTGGGAGCTACAGTAGGCCCTTTGTATCTTGAGGAAGGATGAGAGAATGGGATGTGCCCAAGGGAATTTTTTTCCATGACCCCAGATATATAAAATAGGTATAAAAATAAGAAATATTGATAATACATCAGCACTTGCAAAGCTTGCTAAACTGATTGATTCCCTTTTTGTGGAGCATAGCTGAAGCATCTTCTGCAGAGTTCATTGTAAACACCGCAGACTGTTGCTAACAGAATCGTGAAATTGTCCATGTGTCCATAGTGACACCTTTGCTTTGTGATGGTTCAGTGTACACAACCTTGGTGTCCAATACAACATGATGAATTCTGTTGTGTATAAAATTACCTTCAGGCTATATAGATAAGGTGTCTATGCAGCATACACGAATTTTGTGTCTTGGGTCCCATCTTCAAAATATCTCATGACGGATATGCAAGTATTCCAAAATCTGAAATATGGAAGGCATTTGTGTTATGAAATTGTTAAATTGAGACCCAGTCACCTCCTGGTCTCAATTCTCCTCTCTCCAACGATCTGGCGAAACTGCTCAGTCGCATGGAAATAAAAATCCAGACTTCCCAGCTGTCAGCTGAAACCAGCGGCTAATACTTTATTGCAGTTCTGTACAATATATACACAGTTTGCCGGAGCTTAGCATTTGTGCCTCCAACCTTCAGAACACCGCAAGGGGAATCACTGTCACCTCCCACATTCCACTACATGACGAATGTCCTGTTACATATAGGAAATCTTCCACTGTTTCCCTCTAGCCATACATCTCTACTCTATGCAGTTAACTCTTCTGTTACTGGATTACTGAATTACTTGCTGCATTACAGACACACGCACACGGTCAGTTAGCTTTAAACTATAAGTACCAATTTCAAACTACACAAAAACAATTACATTCACAATTTGGTGCCATGCATTTCAGATAAGGGACAGTTTTTTCAAAGTCTGGAGCAAAAATAAAGTCTGCTTTAGTTATGGAAGCCACTGGCTATGAATGCAAAAAATGTGGGTCTGATCCATGCCATGGCCCACCTGATTCCCAGCCGTGGTCGTGTACTGGATGTGCCATATTTTCCTTTTGAAAAATCTTTGCATTTTTCTTGCTCTTTTCCCTGACTTTGCCCTCCTCTCTCCTTCAGACCCGTCCCAGCCTTGAAAGTCCAGACGTCTTCCTTCCCCTTTAAGAAATGACAGTGGTGGACGCGAGGATCCCGGCTGACCTCCTCTTGGCTCCTTCCTCCGCATTTGCACTACTGCGGCCGACGCAGGAAACTTTTTTGCTACCAAAGACAGTTATTAATTAATATTATTACTATTTTTGTAAAGGGATTGTTTCTGCCAATAACGAAGAAGAGGGCTCAAGGGTCACAACCGGAACAGTTGGTGCTTCTCTGCCATCAAAGGGCTGCAGGAAAGAGGGGCACAGAAAACGGGTCTTTTGGTGCCATTTTATGGGAGAGCGGCTGTTTTGCAGATTGTTCCCCATGGCTTTGACCCACAAGGTCTGTGTCCTCTTTTCTCTCTTCCTATCTATGGCAGCAGTTAGCAAGAAGGTAGAGGTTGCCAACCCTCGAAGCCTCCCGAAATTGGAAGACCTCAATCAGCTACCTCCATGTTTTTGCACAAGCTTCAGGGGTAACTTCTCCTTCTCTCATGACGTCCCATCAAATTGGATAGGTTTTCAAACTGTATGGGTTCCAAACTGTATGGGGCACTGGATGGAATGGCCTTCCCTGACCTGGCATTGGACTACAATTCCAATCCCTGCCACCATGATTGGGGAAGATGGGAATTGTAGTCCAAATCATCCAGATGGACCTAGAGTGGGAACTTCTGGTCTACTGTATGTGAAGGGTAAGGTTAAAAATGGATGGGATATCCTAAGGAGTCACCGGTTTCATGCTTTATGGGAAAAGTAGAAAATAACTAGCCATGGAAGGGGCAAATATTGGTCCATTGGCAAGAAGAGGCTGATTCTTCCCTCTGCTGTGAAAACCCACCCGAGATTGCTTCTGCAGGAAGTAGAGTCATTAAAAATACCACTGAGCCATGGCAGCTAGGTCAAACAACATTCGTTCTATAGTGTAGGCACACTCTTAGTGACCACAGAAGGAGCAAGGAGAACACCTTGAAGCAGGGGTCCTCAAACTAAGGCCCGTGGGCCGGAGGCGGCCCTCCAAGGTCCTTGACCTGGCCCCTGTCCTAAACTTTAGACTTAGGGTTGACCTAAGTCTACCTGGTCTTTGGAGGTCTCTTTGCTTAGCTACGGCCTTATGAGACCATCTAGATGGCTTTTGGAGGTCACTTTCCGTACCTATGGTCCTATGAGATCATCTAGATGGACTTTGAGGGTCCTTTTCCTTACCGATGGTCTTATGAGACCATCTAAATGGTCTTTGGAGTTCACTTTGTTTACCTATGTTCTTAAGTTAGAGTTGACCTAAGTCTGAAATGACTTGAAGGCACAGAAAAACAATCCTAATTTTTCACTATTTCATCATAGTCTGCCCCCCCAACAGTCTGAGGGACTGTGAATCGGCCCTTCACTTAAAAAGTTTGAGGACCCCTGCCTTGAAGGATACTATGGAGGGTTAGAAGGATAGAGGTGCCACTTTTTGAATCTGCTCGGACAAAGAGTCCCATCAATTTTAGCTGAGTAGAGCATGCAAAAATGCCTTGTGGTTTTTTTCAAGGATAAGTCTCAGAATAGAAGTCATCTCTAATCCTAGACATCATCATCTAAGAAAAGGGATTTTTCCAAACTCTCACCAATAACTCTACAGTCCTGATCATCTACCCAAAACTTTAGTGGTGGTCAAAGTATCTCAGAGCTTTCTGGTGTCCAATGGACCTCCATTCCCACCCCAAGCGAGCATTGGGATTGCCATGCACCTCCAAAGCAAACTTGCTGCCCACCAAAGCCAATTATTCAAAATGGTAGAAAGATGATGGTGTCATCTCCTTAAGCTGCAACTTGGAGGAAATCACAGTTGCAAACTATGAACATGGCCACACAGCCCGAAAGACATACAACAACCCTATCTTCAGAGGAATTGCTTCATGTTCTCCCTTTGCCACCTTCACAGGAAGATGTTAGGGGCTCAGGACGGACATTGGCATCTATCTCCTTGGTACCTAGTTTTTGTCACGGGGATTGCCTTTTTGTATTAATAAGAGAAACACGGCATTCGTTCTTGGTTTTTGAATCTGAAACATCTTCCTCTCCGTTGTGTGTGAATTGGCCCCATTTCCTTGTTGCCTTTGGAAATAATGGGATGATTGTTGAATTTTAGCCAATCAATCAATCAGTTCCTTTATTTATACCTCCCCTTTCTCCTCCAAAATGAGATTCACGTTTCCTGCTTTCCTGTATTCCTCCTGAGCATCATCTCAATCCCAGAACTTGCTTTTGATGCTCGATAAAAAGGGGAAAAAAGGCTCCCTGATCATGAGCCAAGTTTAGCCAGTAACCACAGCGTGTCCTGGATCCAAGGAGACTTCTGATCCAGTGAATGTGACCTCTGGACAGATCTGAGCCTCTTCTCCTTTTGAGGAGCAAACTGTTGTTCTATGGACAAATGCCCCATAAAACTATGTTCTGTTTCCTTTTGCTACTTTGGCCACTTTGCTGAAAGACTATTCCCTCGTTTTTCCAATTCATGGGCTGCTAATTCAGCTGCATTGCTTTGCAACTCCTGCAAAATCCATGTTTTTATCCTTCGGTGCTGAATGGGCAAAAGAGCTTTTATCCTTGGTGCTGCCTGGTCTTTCATGCCCAGGGCTGGAGTTTCGAAGGCTCAGTCCTCTAAGTGTTTGAGATTACAAATTCCAGATACTTTCAGCCTTTGTGGTACTATAACAAAGCCTTGGGTTCTTTGTTCAGGCCTGGGTGGCTCTCATGGAAAAGCACTATTTGGAGAAATGGAGCAGGAGATTAGTGTGCAATCCAAAGGTACATCTAACCATGTAGAATGAATGCAGTTTGATACTACGTACTTATACTCCATGTCACATTGTTATGGAATTCTGGGAGTTGTAGTTTTACAAAGTCTTTATCCTTTATCTTATCCTGCCTAAGAGTGGTGGTGCCTCACCAAACTACAACTCCCACCATCCCATAGCATTGGGACACGAACATTTCAGTGGTGTCAGACTTCATTCATTCTACAGCAGAAATGCAGCGCTAAATGTAATCCTTGGTTCGCGATCTAAAAATTGCACCTTTGTCTGTGGGTTACGTGGGGTAGATGGCTTCACAATCTTAATTTTTGAGAAAATAAATAAATAATGGAATTGCGAAGGATTTTGCTCACAGTCAAGAGCACTGGGCTTGCCATAGCTCTTTCTACTTCCATTATGGAGACACTCTTTCCTCTAAATGGGAAATAACTGCCCATCCTTTCTCATATTTTTTCAATTCCTTACAACATGAGTGGAAATCATGTGGCCCTCTGGCTCTAGTTGGACTGCAAATCCCAGTAACCGTTGCATTGCCATGGGGAAGAATTCTGGGAAATACACTCCAGCGTCACCTGGAAGTGACAAATCTCACCTTGCTTTAAACTAGTGGTTCCTAAATTCTAGTCCTCCAGATGTTTTGGACTTGAGCTTCTGGAAATCTCAGCAGTTTGGGTCAGTAATCAGGAATTCTCGAAGTTGAAATCCAAAACACTGGAGTTTGCGAAAACTCATTGGACTGTGTTGGGAAATCCCAGTCTGTTTCTCTTTTAAACCCATGTCTTTTGGATTGATTACGAAAACGGAGAAGGGCTTTGCAGAACAGGGTATAAACCATTCTCCCCCAAAATGTGCCATTTTTGTGCATCTTTGCTGATGAGATTACTTGCCTCAAACCACAAGGAAACTGGGCCCTTTTTGGATCCTTCTGTTAGCCCTTCCGTTGGAGGTTTGCATCCACAGGTGAATCCTATTTTATTGGGAGAAGTGAGCCAGTTCTGGCCTTGGAACAGTGCCTCCAAGATGATGAACTCAGATCGAATGTCTGAATTCATGTGGTCTAGAAGCTGTGACGCTCCTGCTATGCACCTTGCTGCCAAATGTGTGTGCCTTTAAAATAAAAACAATTAGGAAACCCTCAATGCCCCTTCTGAACATTAGTGAGGAAATAAAGTTTTTTTCTTATTTAAATACAAACGGGAAAGTCTTTATTTCCCTCATATTAGTGTATATACCAGGCATTGCCTGGGTTTGCGTTTTTGTTTGTGGCTCTTTCTTTTCTTCCTCCCTTTTCATGATACACCTTGTTTCTCTCACTTTCCTTATTACTTTCTGTCTTTTTTTGCTTTGGGCCATACACCCTTTCCCCTCTTCTGTTTTCCTTCCTTCCCCATAATTTTCTTCCCTCCCTGCCTCCCTCATCCTTCCCTTCTTTTCCCTTCTACCTTTTCCACTCTCTTTTTTTCTTTCCTCATCCAGCCTTTTCTTGGAAGTCACACTCTCTCAGCCTCAGAACAAGGCACAGGTGCATGCACACGACCATTACAAAATATAAATCTTTATTAAATTGCTTATTTCTTTATGGGATTAATGTCCCAACTGTGGCCTTCAGGGCTGTGTTGTATGTCTCATGGTGCAGAAATTTTGGCTTTTGGGTTGAATGAAAAGTAATGCCTCCACCATAACTCCTCAACAGATGAAAGTCCTGGTCTGTGGCAGGTCCTGGATTGTTCAGTAGACTCTCCTCCACAGTTCCATTTATGGAACCCTGCGCAGATGGTCGGTCAATGCGACTCAAGCAACATGCAGTCACTGAATTCTTGACTGCAGAAGGTGTCACCCCAAAGGAGATTCACCAGAGAATGCAAGTTGTTTATGGGGATTGTGTTGATGTGAGTCCTGTGGGTCATTGGGCAAGTAGGTTTAAAGATGTTGAGGTGGGAACATCTGTCTTGCGTGACAAACAAAGGGTCGGACGTCCTGTGACAGCAACTACCGAGTTTCACAAGCAAAAGGTTGACAGATGGATTCAGGATGATCGTTGTATCACTCAGAGAGAAATTTCAAGCATAATCGACACTTCACAAGAACGTGTGGGTCACATTATTGCTTTGCTTTGCTCTCGGAAGATCTGTGTACGATGGGGACTGTAAAGATGCCGGTTGCGGAAACAGAGTGTCAACTTCTTCCGTGACGGCTTCAGAAAACCTGTTTATCGTTGGCAGAAATGTATCCAATTGTCTGGTGATTATGTGGAAAAGTGAATAGTGGTCATTAAAGAGCACATTCTAAGGATTATTTCTGATTTATTAAAATATTCCCTCCAAACCCAAGTAGCAAAGGTGGAGGCATTACTTTTCATTCAACCCTCGAATCTATATATGCTGCCCTCTTGTGGCTGCGCCTGAGCATTACATACATACATGCCTAGAAGGCGTAGCTAATCCTTTCTATCTATATTCTGCCATTTTTAGCTTTTTGGGGCTCTTGCTCCAAAATCAGGTAGATTTTGTAGTTGAAATCCCACAATTACTTTAAGTTAGGCAATTAAGAGTGTGTGTGCCAAGTTTGGTCAAGACGCATTGAGCCATAGAGAACCCTTTGCAATATAAACAAGCCAACATACATGCAAACATGCATTGACTTTCATATATAGGATGCTGGTATCATTGCAGATGCACAGGAATCACATGATATTACTGTTGCGTGACTTCAAGTAATTGCTGACTTAAAGCAAATCTCGGACAGGATGTCCTTTGCAAGATTTGTTCACAGGAGATTGGCCATTGTCCAGTTTGGATCCTTGTCTCCCAAACAAGTTCTAGTCCAACATGCAAACCACTCTGCAGGAATTCCCTGTTTATGCAAAAGGACTAAATGTCAAAAAAGTGGAATTGGTTGAAAAAGTGAGTGTGATTTTTTAAAGATTGCAAATACAAGACTGAACGCTAGATGGTGCAGAATCGACTGAGAAAAAAATAAACAACATGCATTGTCAACTGGGAAGGGAGAGAAAAGCTAGTTTGTGGGTGAAAGAGCAGGCCAGGATTGCATGGCTATAATTTAGGCTCCATCTACACTGCCATATAATCCAGTTTCTGAACTTGATTATTTGGCAGTGTAGATCCAGACTCAATAGAGAGTTGTTGGAAAGTGAAGATGTGAAAAGGCAAAGGTAACCTGTGCCATGCTGGCAGCAAAAGTGACCCAATCCTAGGAGTTTCTTGACAAGATTTACTGAGAGACGATTGTTGTTATTATTAATTGCTATTGTCATATTATGAGGATAATAGAGTGTGACTTGGCCAAACTGGCTTCCATGGCTGAGTATGTACAATCCTGGTCTCTCCGATTTCAAGTCCAACACTCAAACCATTTAGTTCTACAAGTAAAAGGTATAGGTTTTCCCCTGACGTTAAGTCCAGTCGTGTCTGACTCTGGGGGTTGGTGCTCATCTCCATTTCTAAGCCGAAGAGCCGGCATTGTCCGTAGACACCTCCAAGGTTGTTGTCGACCGCGTTTTAGGGGATCGGGGCCCTTAAGGAGAGACCCGATCCGGTCCTGAGAGAACGGACCCTGGCGGAGCCAAAAGGAAAATACGAGCCGCAATACAACCTGAAGCCGAAATGAAGAAGGTCCGCCAAAGTTGAAGGAAAATCCGCCAAGGAGTCTTTAATGAGCAATTCAGCTGAAGAGGACTCTATTAGCGATCATTCGACTTACTAGAAGTACCATACAATCAAAATAAAGCCATATTTATACAAAATTTCAGTCTGACAGCCCTTTGAATTTCCCGCCCTGCTTCCCCGCCCATCTGATCGTTGATAGGCTAGAAGGTTGAACGAGGCGGGCTTTCGTTTCCCGCCTCGCTCCATTGGCCCAATAGGAAGCTGCCTTACATCTCCACTCGGGCCAATCAGGAGAGAGAAGGCGGGAGTTAGCGAAACAATGAGGTGACGGGGACAGGAACCAGAGGATTAAGTCCTGCTAGACTGATTTCTAAAGGGTGCTATTTTATTAATGGCAGCAATCAAGGATGTCCGGGTTTCTGTGACGTATACAGATTTTAGATATGCCTTGGGGTGTCAGAGGTGGAAGCAAAGATGGGTGGTGATGAGCCATATTGACAGGCTCTGCAGGGCGCCTTCCTGAGGTGTCCTGGATATTTCTTTGGGTGAGATATGACAATGTTTGCATTGGGGCGAATCACCTTTAGGTCAACAACTCCGAATTCGGCGACTCAAGCCCTATATTGTCCATGCAATTTGAATTTGATTGGATTTAGCGGTGGCAGATTATCCTTTTGTTTTTTTGGGAAAGGAAGCCTGGGTCATAGGAAAGGTTGCTATTGTCATATTATTGTCATCCCTTGCTATTGTCAAGGGATAGGTTCTGGGGTTCATGTTGAGTTCAAAATATTTCCTATTTGATTTCATGATTTGACAATTATATGAAATAAAATGAAAAATAAAATAAAGTTGGAATATAACCCAGGCTGGGAAAAATACATATTTTCCGGGGATTCCAAAGAGTACAAATACATATAGGCAGATAGATAGATTTCATGGAAATAAGGGAGAATTCATAAAAGTGAGTTACATTTCATAAAGGGGAATCATGAATGATATAAACAATTGAAAATATTTGATAAGAACGAAGTTCATAACATCTGGAGAACCCAGCATGGAAATTCATAAAAGTGGAGTTTTAGCAGCATGATTTTACAATTCATGAAGTTGTTATCTCTTGCCTCAGGCTAAAAGGTCAAACACCTTTTGTGCAGAGAGTCACAGTAAACTCCAGTAAAAAATCTCAATCACCTTCTACTATAAATATATGGAATATAGAACATAAAGTCTTGATTTTTGAACTATCTTTTACAAAGTCCTGGGGGGGTGGTCACCTCGATCACAAGGTCATGTGGCCACGGGCATGACTGCATGGAGTGCCAGTACCTTCCCACGGGTGCAGTACCTATTGATCTGCTCATATTTGCATGTTTCTGAACTGCTAGGTTGGCAGAAGCTGGGGCTAACAGTGGGAGCTCACCCTACTGCCCAGATTTGAACCTGAGACCTTTCGGTCTGCAATTTCAGCAGCTCAGTGCTTTAACACACTTCACCACCGGGGCTCTAAAAGTTCCACAAGTATTATATACTTAATTCACAAATGTTTCCATGTCACCTTTGGTCATTAACAATTATAAACATGAATCCACAGTATTGCAAGATTGTAAAACTGTCTTGCAACCTCACAAATATTGAACAAGATACTTCCTGATTTTTTCCTGGGAAATATTCTGATACCTTTTCATGTAAATATTACGATTGCTGTGTGCCTTCGAGTCCTTTTCGATTTACAGCAACCATAAGATGACACTGTCACAGGATTTCCAGGGGCTGAGAGAGTGTGACTTGCAGAGGGTTTTAATAACTGGGCTGGGATTCGAACCCTGCACTCCAGAATCATAGTCCAATACTTATGCCTCTGCAGACATTGGGGACTCCTTTCAAATAATGATGGAGACTGCAGTTATGATGCCTTATTTAAAATTGCAAAATATTTGGAACATCTGGTTCTGCATCTGCCTTGTTTGACTTCAAACAGGGTGGACATCCTTTGCTGCCACGTCCACATTTTCTGGGGTTGCCAATTATTGCACTAGTTGAGAATATCTGGTTTCAACAAACTGTTTGAAGACCCAATGCAGCCACAGGGATATTTCTGCCTCCCACTTGGACCCACAATGGCCAGGAGATGGCACTGGAGGTCCACTGGTTCCGAACGAAGCCCTCAAACATCATATTCCCCCTTAGAAGACTCTGCCAGCCTTCCTGGGGACTCTTTCCCTTTGTGTGTGGATTTCCACCCTTCTCATCTCTAAATCCTATTTAGACGGTCTTTGTCATGAAACACATCGAACAACTCCGGTGGGTGCCGCAGACTGGAGTCGTCTGGAGTCAATTTTCTCCTCCCTGCAAAGCCAGCGGGAGAGGAGATGATGATGCTCAGAAGGCTGGGAAAGAGCTGTCTCTTTTCCTTCTGTGTCAGATGGATGCCCCACCAGAGACCCTGACATTGATGTGGGGCCGGGACACAGTCTGGTGGCTCCGGGGTCGAGGTGCCATTGAATCCAGTCTGGATTTTATGTCTACGTTTGAAAGGAGCTGTCCATGGTGTCATGGAATCATAGAGTCGAAACAGAACCCAAAGGGCCATCCCATCCAAGCCCATTCTGTCATGCAGTAATACCAATTCGATCCCTCTCGATATGGCCATCAAGCCACTGCTTAAAACCTTCACCAAGGCAGCAGACAGTTCTTGCCATCAGGACGTTCTTCCTAATGTTTAAGTGGAATTTCTTTTTCTGTAGCTTGAATCAAATGCCACAAAACCTATTTGGGAAGGATAGCATCCTGCAGATTGGAGTAGCCATGAAGCTGCAAAGCCAATCAGTGAGGGTATTTGCATAAAGGAAGCCTGGCCTCTGTTGCCTGGAGGCATCCTCTGTTTGAGGATGCCTCCAGGAAATTCTGTAATTGATTCCTTAGGTCTCATTAACAAGATCCTGTTGGCAAAAGATCCAAAGTGTTGTTGAAGGCTTTCATGGGTTGTTGTATGTCTTTCGGGCTGTGTGGCCATGTTCCAGAAGTATTCTCTTCTGACGTTTCGCCCACATCTATGGCAGGCATCCTCAGAGGTAGTGAGGTATGGATAAACTAGGTAAGGAAAGGAAAGAATTTATATCTGTGTTACTTTCCGAGCAGTAGTGGTTATTGTTGTTGATGTGGTAGCCCTTGCTGTGTGCCTTCAACTCATTTGTGACTTAAAGCAACACTAATCCTATCCCAGAGCTAGTCTACCAAAGTTCAGGGTAAAATTTAAAAGAAATATCCAAGGTCTTAAACCCAATGCCCTGAATTGATTCAGTCTCTTGGAATCATAATAGAGTCAATAGTGGTGGAAGAAACCTCTCTAATCCAATCCCCTTCTGTCCATGCAAACATGACTTATCTTGATATAAACACTAGACTCCTCTTGATACAGCCTAGAACTGGATTGGCTGTTTTAGCTACATGTTCAGAATGAAACTTTCTGCAAAGAGAAGCATTTTGTAGATAGAAGGAGAATGTCCAGGAGAGGGAGAAGGATCATATCACTATATCACCACCACCACCACCATCATCCTTTTTATTGATGCAGCCTAGAATCGTATTGGCCCTTTTTGCAGCTGCATCACACCATTCGTTTATTCATGTTCAGCTAGCTCCCTTTCATATGGGCTGTTTTTAAAGTGTCACTCATCCTATATGTTGTTGTGTGTTTTCCGGGCTGTATGGCCATGTTCCAGAAGTATTCTCTCCTGATGTTTCGCCCACATCTATGGCAGGCATCCTCAGAGGTTGTGAGGTATGGATAAACTAGGTAAGGAAAGGAAAGAATTTATATCTGTGTTACTTTCCGAGCAGTAGTGGTTATTGTTGTTGATGTGGTAGCCCTTGCTGTGTGCCTTCAACTCATTTGTGACTTAAAGCAACACTAATCCTATCCCAGAGCTAGTCTACCAAAGTTCAGGGTAAAATTTAAAAGAAATATCCATGGTCTTAAACCCAATGCCCTGAATTGATTCAGTCTCTTGGAATCATAATAGAATCAATAGTGGTGGAAGAAACCTGTCTGATCCAATCCCTGTCTGTCCATGCAAAAATGAGTTCTCTCAATATAAACACTAGACTCCTCTTCATGCAGCCTAGAATTGCATTGGCTGTTTTAGCTACATGTTCAGAATAAAACTTTCTCCAAAGAGAAGCATTTTGTAGATAGAAGGAGGATGTCCAGGAGAGGGAGAAGTATCATATCACTATATCATCACCACCACCATCACCATTATCATCATCATCATCATCATCATTTTCATCATCATCATCATCATCATCATCATCATCATCATATAGAATCATATTGGCTTTTTTTTGCAGCTGCATCACACCATTTGTTTATTCATGTTCAGCTAGATCCCTTTCATATGGGCTATTTTTAAAGCAGGTGCCACTTATCCTATAGATTATATGTTGTTTTTATTGGGTTGCTGTGTATTTTTCCGGGCTGTTTGGCCATATTCCAGAAGTATTCTCTCCTGATGTTTCGCCCACATCTATGGCAGGCATCCTCAGAGGTTGTGAGGTATATACCTGCCATAGATGTGGGCGAAATGTCAGGAGAGAATACTTCTGGAGCATGGCCATACAGCTTGGAAAACACATGATAACCCTGTGATTCCGGCCATGAAAGCCTTCGACAACATGTTGTTTATATTGCCTAAGTGCAATACCTTACATTTTACCCTGTTGCAATTTCTTTTGATGCAGTGCCTTAGATTACTTCTTTAAAGCTGAATTAAAAGCCAAAGCAGATTGACCATTGACTGGTGGCCACCAGACTGAGCCTGGACTGGGCATAGATGTCCCAATGGCAAGATATGGAGCAAAATCGCCTTTGTTCCGCCTTGATTTCCTTCTCCGGCTCCTCCTTTTCCGTCTTGTGCCTTGAGAAACAAGAGAAAGTGGGGAGGGGGTCCTCCTGCTGAGTTTCCTCAAGAGTTTCCATTACAAGCCATTTGCATGTTGCTGCACAGACAAGTTTTGTTTATTAATCAGTTCTTAAGCAATTAAGTAATTACCATAAACACGCTTGCCAAAAGGCACCCCTTCAATTGTTCGCCTTCTGGTTTGATCCTGGTGCTTTGCTTACGGTAAGCTGCAGTGCCACAAAATCAGAATAACAGCTCTTTCCCCCTCCCCACTCCACCAAGAAGCCTGGAGAAGTTTCTCGAAACATATGTCTGTGTTTGGAGGATGATTGGAGGACAACTTGGTTGCGGCGGCGGGGCTCTTTTGTATCCTGAGATGCAAAAATGTCAGGATGTCAAGCTCAGCTTCTCCTGTCTCCAATGTTTGCGGCTGTTGGGTGCCTACAAGTCGTTCTTGACTCATGGAGAGCCTAGGATAGGATGACTCAAAGTCAAATAGTAAGAACAATGTCATGTTATGACTGCACATGTCTATTTATGGAGGTATCTTGAACAACCCTTGACTAGGCAACCTACAACATCTACATGAAACCGCTGGGAGAGGTCATCCGGAGTTTTGGAGTGAGGTGCCATCTCTACGCAGATGACACCCAACTCTACTACTCCTTTCCACCGAACTCCAAGGAAGCCCCCCAGATACTGAACCAATGCTTGGCAGCTGTGATGGGCTGGATGAGGGCGAATAAGATGAGGCTTAATCCCAACAAGACACAGGTCCTCCAGGTCAGTCGTATGTCTGATCGGGATATTGGGTGGCTACCTGTGCTTGACGGGGTCGCACTCCCCCTGAAGGCGCAGGTCCGCAGTTTGGGGGTCCTCCTGGACTCATCTCTGACGCTTGATGCTCAGGTGTCGGCCGTGGCCGGGAGGGCCTTTGCACAATTAAAACTTGTGCGCCAACTGCGACCTTACCTCGTGAACTCTGATCTGGCCACGGTGGTCCATGCCTTAGTTACCTCTAGACTGGACTATTGCAATGCACTCTACGTGGGGCTGCCCTTGAAGACGGCCTGGAAACTCCAACTAGTCCAACGTTCGGCAGCCTTGCTTCTAACTGGAGCTAATTATAGGGAGCGGTCAACCCTCCTGCTTAAGGAGCTCCACTGGCTGCCGTTCACCTTCCGGACCCAATTCAAGGTGCACGTGATCACCTACAAAGCCCTGAACGGTTTGGGACCCTTCTACCTTAGTGATCGCCTCTCCCCCTACGAACCTGCACAATCTCTTCATTCATCGGGGGAGGCCCTCCTCTCGCTCCCACCTGCGTCACAAGCGCGGTTGGTGGGGACGAGAGAGAGGGCCTTCTCCGTGGTGGCCCCTCGGCTCTGGAACTCGCTCCCCAGGGAAATCAGGCAAGCCCCCACCCTGGTAGCATTCAGAAAGAGCTTGAAAACCTGGCTCTTCACCCAGGCCTTTAGATAAAGATTGCTCATCCCCATAACAATTTGTATCTGTGACCATTCTTGTACCGGTTTGCACTTTTTACCTTTGTCAACTCGATATAGACACAGGGTCTATTCCCATCCCAATTTGCACTTCCAAGAATTTGCAGCACTTTATCAGTCACCTCGTGTTTACAATATTTATATGGTACACTTTACCCAGTCTACTTTTACAATCTCTCCGTTTTAATCCATGTTTTTATTAGTTCTTGTTTTTATTGGCTAATGTTTAATTTTTTTTAATTGTGCATGTTTTTGTCTATTGCTGTGTTTTATACTGCTACTGTTCTTATTCAGGCTTGGCCCCATGTAAGCCGCCCTGAGTCCCCTTTGGGGAGATAGAGGCGGGGTATAAAAATAAAGTTGTTGTTGTTGTTATTATTATTATTATTATTATTATTATTATTATTATTATTATTATCATTATCATCATCATCATCATCAAGGGTAACAAAGTAGCGTTTGGATGGATACACAAAGAAAATGCCACATTTGTGATAGTTCTCCAATAACCTGGAAGGATAATGTTGACTTCATGTGCAGGAAAGCAGCTGGAAGCTCAGGAAACCCTACTGAAGGGACACAAGGGGCTTTATTTAATTTGATTCAATCTGATTCATAAATAGCAATGGTATCCAGAATGGTTTGATTAAATAAATAGTCTTCTTAATAGTTAGAAGATGTCAGTAAGAAATGTTTATCACAAACAACACCAAATGGCCAGCAATCAAACAAGCCCATCGCCTTGCTGGGGATGCAAAGGAAATCAATTGGCCAGGAACTCACACATGCAGGCAGGGCAATAAAACCTTAGAAACAACAGTCTTAGATGTAAGAGTCAGAGATGGCATTCTGATGTAGTTTGATAGATGGACATTTGTTGTTTGTTGTTTTGATAAACGTCTGACCAAATGGTGCCACGTGCAAGATGAAACAAGATGAAAGAAGGAAGGGGCGTGAGAACAAGGATGTTTGTGAGGTGAATTGTACCTGCAAGGATATTATAAATACCCCATGTGAAATCTCAGTCGGTGTGCCACTCCTTTTCATGATGGTCACCCGCAGAAATATTTGCAAATAAATCTGTGTATTTCTATCTCCTCTGCATCCTAGTTCCTTTATTGGAAAACCAACACTAGGGCGTTCTGCAAGGTTTGCCTTCTTTAAAAATTGATATCGAATCCGAGCCTCAACACTATGATAATGGTGCCAAAGTTCACAGTTGACTTGAATGCTCATCATAGTAAGAACTATCTGTGATTGTGAGCATGGAACATTCTGCACTGGAAACTTATGAGTTGCTTTGATGTAGTGGTTTGCATGCCATTCTAGGAACCTAAGACACCAAGGTTCAAATCCCTGTTCAAATAGGGAAATCCACTGTAAAGGTCATTCTCTCTCAGCCTTACTCAGGAATAAACCTTACTAATTTGTTGAACTTACGGTGACTCCATAGATTTCACAGGATTTTTTAAAACAAGGAATACTCATAGGTGGTCTTACCAGTTCCCTCCTAGGAAATAGAGATTGGGTTGTTGTGAGTGTTCCAGGCTGTATGGCCATGTTCCAGAAGCATTCTCTCCTGATATTTCACCCACATCTGTGGCAGGCATCCTCAGAGGTTGAGGGATCTGTTGGAAACTAAGTAAGTGAGGTTTATATGCCTGTGGAATAATGTCCAGGGTGGGAGAAAGAACTCTTGTCTGCACGTGCCACCTTGATCAGCATTTAATGGCCTTGCAGTTTCAAGTATTATTAAAGTATTATTACTTTATTTGCTTGGTTATTTATGTCTTATTGTATGCAATGTCTTTAATTGATTATTTTATATGATTGTTGTATCTTTGGTCTTAATTTTTGCCATGAGTTTTAAACTGTTTATACTTTGTTTCTGTTTGGGCTGTGCCCCCATGTTAGCCGCCCCGAGTCCCTTCGGGGAGATGGTGGCGGGATAGAAAAAATAAATTATTATTATTATTATTATTATTATTATTATTATTATTATTATTATTTGTTGTTTGGAGGTGTTAGCTGGCCCTGGTTGATTGTCTGGAATTCCCCTGCTTTTTGATCGTAGCTCTTTCTGTACCGTTCTGTACTGGTAGCCAGATTTTGTTCACTTTCATGGTTTCCTCCTTTCTGCTGAAATTGTCCACATACTTGTGGATTTCAATGGCTTCGCTGTGTAGTCTGACATGGTGGTTGTGAGAGTGGTCCAGGATTTCCATGTTCTCGAATAATATGCTGTGTACAAGTTGGTTCATGAAGTGCTCTGCTGTGGCTGACTTCTCTGGTTGGATTAGTCTGCAGTGCCTTTCATGTTTCTTGATTTGTGTTTGGGTTCTGCATTTGGTGGTCCCTATGTAGACTTGTCCACAGCTGCATGATATACCATAGACTTTGCTAAACATAGTATTTGTTGGATTTTTCTAGTGGGTCTGCAGATAGTTTGTAGGTTGCGTTTCTTCATTAAGAACCCCTTTCCTCTGGGTGGATCTTTATCTTGACTCTCGTGGCTTGTTCTTGGCCTTGAAGCTCTTCTGGTGTCTGTGGTGGAGTCTCCATTTTTATGTAGGTATTTATCAGTGTGTGTAGGTTTTCTGTAAATAGAGATATTCATCAAACCTGATATTTATTGGTGGTCTTCCATCCAAGAACTAACCAGAGATGGCCCTGCTTAGCTTCCACGATCAGTAGGGATCAGGTGCCTTCGGGATATTTAGGCCCTAGTGAAAGCCATCTTTAAATATCTGAAGGAAATTCGTATTGAAGATACAACTGAGATTTTATTCAACTTCTCTGGGGACTATAATGTGAACCATTCCAGTTATAAAGAACAGATTCCAGCAAAACTTTAGAAAGAACTTGTTGACTGTTACTACAGTCTAAAAAAGAAATGGATAGTCTCAGATGGTGATGGAATCTCCTCCTCCAGGAATCTTTAAACAAAAGTTAATGAGCATCTTTTAGGAGTGCTTTATCTGTATATTCCTCAATGGAATGGGGTTGGACTAGATGGCACTTGAGACCCCTTCCCACCCTAAAAATCTATGATTGTACACACGTTTCTCCAAATGCTTTCACAAACGTTTCCCACCCATTTCCTTCCATCCTACTGCTTCACCCAGTAACTGTCAATTGTTTCCAAGAACTGTTTTATTCTTCTTCTTTGCGAAGCAGATTTTCAAAATCCAGCCCATAAACGGAAATAATAAAAATGACTTAACCTTCATGGGTTTGCTAATCCTTCTTAAAAAGCTGTTTAATAAGTTAATGGTGCCCATCACAGCTTCGGCACGGGACTTGTAGCTCGGCAGCATAGGAATATAAACACCGTATGCGCAAGATCTCGGTGTTAAACAGGCTGAAAGAGGTAGATTCTCACATTGGACTCCAACTCAGCTTAGCCAATGATAATAATAATAATAATAATAATAATAATAATAATAATAATAATACTTTATTTATACCCCACCATCATCTCCCCGCAGGGACTCGGGGCATCTTACATGGGGCAGAGGCCCAAACAACATAAGGACAAAATAAACAGCGACATAATACAAATCACAATATAAAAAAGATAAAACAGTAATACAATATGAAACAAGAGTATTATAACAGTTAAAGCCAATCAATTAAAACAACAATACAAGGACAAAAAATTGCATTTAAAACACATAAATGATAAGGCCATAATAAATACAGGATAGATTATTAAAAACACTCTGGGGCTGATTAGTTAATGACCTATGGTGAGGGGTGATGGGAGATCTAGTTCCAAAACATCTGGAAGGCTACAACGTGCTTTGTTGTTGCTAAGAATTGAGTCTCTTTTTCTGGGCTTTTAAAACAGAGGATGAATGGTCCTCTCTCAGGAAGGTGTGAATTGTGTATTCCAACATGGAAGAAAAAGGTTGGACTGGATGGGTCTCTTGTAACACTGTGAATCTTTTGTTATCGAAAATTAGACCCCAAAATTATGAGATGTGGCTCCATTGGGATATACAACGAACTGCGCATTGCCTTTCGCTTTGTCCTGTAGTGACCTTTCATAATTTTCCTTGGAATGTTGTCCACTGTTTTTGGACTTCAGGACAAAATCCCATAATTAGTATAATCCACTCACAATGCACCAGGAAGACAATGACTTTGGTGTAAGAGCCTCCAGGTCTTTTTCCTGTTTCCCTGATATGATATGAGTTATTCCTGGAAACGCTTCCTCGTTGATGTCACCAAACCAGACCTATCCTTAGGACTCTCACTGAAATGATCAATACCTTAAACATCCTTTTGTTCTTATGGACTGACATTCATTATATCAGAAAAGGGCAAACTTTGGCCCTCCAGGTGTTTTGGACTTCAACTCTCACAATTCCTAACAGCCGGTAGGCTGTTAGGAATTGTGAGAGTTGAAGTCCAAAACACCTGGAGGGCCAAAGTTTGCCATTGCCTGCATTGTATTAACTGGAGTTGAGATATCAAGACCCATTCCAACCCATTATTGCTTGCCCTACCACATTCCTTTCCAATTGTGCTCCAAATGGGCACAAACTTCAAAACAATCGAATGACAGTTTATTAAAGTTTCCTACAATGGAGGCGACCAACCAGTGGTGACGACGGATGGAGACCTGGATCGCCAGGGAGCAGATCCTAGCTGGACACTTTCTGGACCAATCAGGAGTCTTGAATAGCTATCAAAACACAAGAAATATGATGTACACTTGCAATTGTGGCAGGTCAGTTCTTTGGAGTGTTATCTCTGCTGACATCCTCTCTGGCCATTGAGAATAAAGCCTCTGATTTTGCCTCTAAGACATCTGTGTCTCATCTGGTTTTTTGGATGGTTGGCATTCTGGGCCCCGAACCCAGGATTTTAGCAGAGCTAAAATCACAAAACACTATGATTCCATGATATGTCCAAAGTACGACAGCTTTGGTTTCCAGGGATTGTCCAGGCTTGATTTGCTCTAGTATAGCTCTAATATATTTCCTACATGGAAAGTAGAAATGTATGGCTCAGCAACACAAGAATGTGGTCAAAAGAATCTGGCCAGGCTTCAAGAGGTCAAAAGTTATGAAGAAGAGCACGTACAATTAATATTTTAAGCAGAGGAATACTGGAATTTTTGTACAGATTGAGCATCCTTTATTTGGAACTCCAAAATACTCAGAAATTCAAAACTGCCCACATGAGTGATTGAGATAGCGATGCCCTTGCTTTTTGATGATTCAATGTGTACAAACGTCATTTCATGCACAAATGTATTAAAATTGTATGTATAAAATTATCAGTATCCAAGGTGGCTATGGAACACCAGTTAATTCAATGTTTAGACTTGGGTCCCATTTCCAAGATTATGTATCAATAGGCAAATGCAAGCATTTCAGAATCTGAAATAGTGAATCCAATATCCCAAACACTCCTGGTCCCATGTTAGGGATTCCTCTTCTTCAGAAGAGGAAGGGTAGTAGGAAGGTGTTCATGAATCTGAGGGTGAGTTGGAATCTGAGGAGCAGACTTTGCAAGTACCCACATTTAAGGAGAGGCGAAAGGAAACAGCACAGAGATGTCATTCAGCTAGAATAGCTGCCAGAAATGCAGCTGAGTTATTAGGAACTGACCTAGCAGCTGTGTGGGGTCTCAGGGCTATAAAGTAGAAGCAGGTGCAGCCAGCTCTTGCTGGTAACAAACTGACTCTAATGCCTTCGCTCCCCGTGTGCCTGCTCCAAGTCTGCATCTGGATTTATTGCTGTTTCATTGTCTGAAGTAAGATGTCACGACCCAGGCTGCAGAGCACCAATAACCATACACAGAGGCCAGAATCTATCTAATATCTTTATTGAGGAAATATATAAAGTTAATAAAAGCAAGTGTAGGAAATAGTTCAGAAGTAGACCTTTCAGGAAAGGTCAAAATTAGTCCAGAGAAACAATGTCCAATATAAGATATTAAGGTCCAAAGTTGTAATCCAATAACCGAAACACTCACTTTGCCAAGCAAAGTGAGGGGAGAAGACAAGGTCCTTTAGTCCATGAAACTTAGGCAAGGCAAGGAAATAACTTGATTCTTGGATACAAGGCTTAATTCAAGGCAACAAAGAACAAGGAGCAAAAACAGGATCCGTGGTAAATTCGTGGCGAGGTCCGGAAGGCAAGGCTGGGTCCGTGAAGCAAAACAAGGTCCTGGGAAGCAAAGCAGGGCTGGAAACGGGAGCGTAGTCCACACACAACCTACTCCCGTAGTTGACGAATTGACTCCGCAAGATTCCTACGAGGGCAAAACACCTAAGTAGGGTCTCGTTTTCCCGCCAGAGAACAATTCTCTGGGGAACCAGAACCGAAAGCCATTCTCTGAGTCCAGATGCATGACTCCCTAAAGATTCTCATGGGAAGCAGGCTAATCAACCATTTGTTTGGCCGCGATTCTCAGGCTTCTGCGATTAGCCTGTTGAGCTCCTCTCTGTTGTTGACAATAATCACAGCGAGAAAAAGGGGGAGATTTTGGCTCAGGGCTTGTTTGGCAAACTTCTGGAAGGCAAATCTCCTGCAGGTGCAAGGGTTCCAGTTCTGGCTGAGAAAGTTCCAATTCTGACTGAAACGGAGGAAAACCTAAGTTTTCCTCCTCATCTGTCACAACAGTGTTAGGAACGGGACTACATGGCCCATGAGTCATCACATAAGACTGCTATTTGATTTGGGACTGTTTCAGAGACTAAGAACTGCATTTGCCCTAAGAATTCCTTGCTTCCTTTTGCATTATTCCACTGAGTGTGCTGTACTTTATGTTTTGCTGAAGTAAAGCTGTTTTCATTTACTTATCACGTGTCTTAAGGCTGTTCTTGCAAGACAAAACAGCACATCCCAAGCATTTCACGTAAGGGAGTCTCAAGTTACACCAATTTCAGGAAAGTCTGGGGAAAAATGTATATTTGGAAGAACCAAACTCTGAGTTACCTAAGGGACAAATTACTTTTGTATTTTGAATTCTGCTTCCAGCAATTGGGGAAAGATGAGGGTGGACTGAAAAGGGGGACAAAGTGAAAGAAATTGGATCATTTTAAAAGCCGCTGACAAGGTGGGATGACAGAGGATTAACTGGCACCTTCCTTATCTCATATTTCTCATATTTAGATGGACGATCTTGTCTTGCAATTTGAATCTCTTCCACCTTATAAGATTCCAGCCTTTTTTGTCACGCCTCTTGCTCAGTTTGGTGACAGCTGCTTTTGCTTTCCTGATAGTTTCCCATTTGCTTCTTGTGCTCCAGAGAGAAATGCTAACTGACCAGGAAAAAAGACATGGCCCGGCTGCTTTGTTTGCTTGCTTCTGGGCCATTGGCCAGAAGTGTCAGGGGAAAGCCAACATCTAGGGGCCCCTTTCAGAGGCATATTTTTTATGGACATATAAACAAAAAACTGAACTAAAGCCAAAAACAGAGATGAACTTCAGTGTGTCTTGACTGAGTGTGCCATTTTCTTTAAAAGCAGAAAACACAACAACAGAGAGGCAAGATCTACAAGTCTTTCTCCCAGCATAATCCCCAATGGGCTGAAGCTCATGAAACTTTGTCCTAAATACTACACAATAGTTCAAGATGCTATTTAGGACTTTAATATTTGTAAGGATGCATCGACACTGTAAGATGAATGTAGTTTGGCCCCACGTGGGCTGGATCTATGTTGCCCTGTTTCCCAGGATCTGATGCCAGATTATCTGTTTATCCCAGATTATCTGGCATAAAAGGTAAAGGTAAAGGTTTTCTTCTGACATTAAGTCCAGTATATATAAATATATAAAATATATAAAATATATAAAATATATAAAATATAAAAATCTGTTAACCAAATGATGACATACTGCTTGGAAATCCTGACTATTAGTATTACTACTACTACTACTCCTCCTACTACTATTATTATTTTATTTTCCAACTGTCGTACTGGAACAACAATAATTGTTTAGTTTAACTTTAACAGTTTTTGACAGTTCTTTGTTAGAGCATTACCAATGTCAGCTGCTTCTAACCTAGCGATTTTATTCGAAGTGTTTAATGCCAGTGCTAATGCTTTTTGCTTTTGCTTTTTGGTGTTTTTCTTTGCCAAAAACTTTTAAAATTCTTTTTGTTATGCCGATATATGTTGGAGGCTCTGCTTCAGGTATTATGTCTGCAGTGTTAGATTACTGTTGTTGATCTTGTGTTGTGTTTCTACCAGTCCACCTCTTACTGCAAATATTGTACGTAGACACAGAATTACAGATTGGTAAAGGTAAAGATTTTCCCCTGACATTAAGTCCAGTCGTGTCCGACTCTGAGGGTAGGTGCTCATCTCCATTTCTAAGCCGAAGAGCAGGCGTTGTCCTTAGACACCTCCGAAGTCATGTGGCCAGCCTGACTGCAAGGAGCATCGTTACCTTCCCACTGGAGCGGTACCTATTGATCTACTCATATTGGCATGTTTTCGAACTACTAGGTTGCAAGAAGCTGGGGCTAACAGCGGGTGTTTACTCCACTCCCTGGATTTGAACCTGGGACCTTTCAGTCCATAAGTTCAGCAGCTCAGCACTTTAATACGCTGTGCCACCAGGGGCTCATTTATCTGGCATAGATTCATATAATTCAGTTCAAAACAAACAATAATTTGGGATCAGATCCTGGGATATACAGCAGTGTAGATCTAACCTTAAATCCTCATGGCTCAATGCTATGGAATTCTAGTTGTAGTTTGGTAAGGTCTTTTTAGCCTTGTCTGCCAAAGTGTGCTGGTGCCTTCCCAAACTACAACTCCCCTGATGGTGCAACGGGTTAAACCTTTGTGCCAGCAGGACTGCTGACTTGAAGGTTGGGTTGCTGACCTGAAGGGTGCTGGTTTTAAACCAACTCAGCGAGAGCGTGGATGAGCTCCTTCTGTTAGCTCCAGCTCCATGCGGGGACATGAGAGAAGCCTCCCACAAGGATGATAAGAATATCAAACATCCGGGCATCTCCTGGGCAACGTCCTTGCAGGCGGACAATTCTCTCACACCAGAAGCAACTTGCAGTTTCTCAAGTTGCTCCTGATATGAAAAAAAAATCGTGTTGAGCCATGACAATGAAATTGGTGTCAAACTGCATTTATTCTGCAGTATAGATGCAGCTGAAATGGTCTTGTGTCTGTGGCAATTAGTACTGTGAAATTCTGTATCTAGTGAAGGATTGCTATTACACTATTGTAACATTACTGTAGAATTAATGCAGTTTGACACCCCTTTAACCACCATGGCTCAGTGCAATTAAATCCTGAAAGTAGTAGTTTGGTGAGGCTCAGAGGGCTAAAAATCTTGTCAAACTACAATTCCTTTGATTCCATAGAAATAGGCTATGGCACTGTCCTGTTGCATTAATTCTACATTGGGAAAGCTTGGCAAAAGATCCTTTTGGATCCCCCAGCTAGGGTTATTTCTTCTTTTTTTAAAAGGAAACTATTTCTTGTTTTGTTGCATCGTTTCAGAGTTATATTGACCCTAACGTAAACCTTGCCAAAGGTCAGTATGACTTGCTAAAGGCCAAACTACAACTCCCATCACATTGAGCCATGGTAGAGCAGAGCCAAGTATTGATGCACCCAAGGATTCTGTGATTCTTTAATTCATCCATAAGGTAAAGATAAAGGTTTTCCCCTGACATTACAGTAGAGTCCCACTTATCCAACATTCGCTTATCCAACGTTCTGGATTATCCAATTCATTTTTGTAGTCAATGTATTCAATACATCGTGATATTTTGGTGCTAAATTTGTAAATACAGTAATTTCTACATAGCATTACAGGGTATTGAACTACTTTTTCTGTCAAATTTGTTGTAGAACATGATGTTTTGGTGCTTAATTTGTAAAATCATAACCTAATTTGATGTTTAATAGGCTTCTCCTTAATCTCTCCTTGTTATCCAACGTATTCGCTTATCCAACGTTCTGCCGGCCTGTTTATGTTGGATAAGTGAGACTCTACTGTAAGTCCAGTTGTGTCCAACTCTGGTGGTTGGTGCTCATCTCAATTTCTAGGCCAAAGAGCCGGCGTTGTCCAGAGACACCTCCTAGGTCATGTGGCCGGCATGACTGCATGGAGCACCATTACCTTCCCACCGGAGCAGTACCTATTGATCTACTCATATTTGCATGTTTTCGAACTGCTAGGTTGGCAGAAGCTGGGGCTAACAGTGGGAGCTCACCGCACTCCCCAGATTCGAACCTGCGACCATTCGGTCTGCAAGTTCAGCAGCTCAGTGCTTTAACACACCGTGCCACCATCCCTATTTGTGCACAAATCCACAACTAAAACATTACCAACAGGCAAAGGTCCAGTTTCTGTTTAGAAATGCCTGTCAAAGGATTGGAGTTTAGAGTGCCTATTTTTTTCCAGTCTGAGCTACCTAACAAGGTTGTCGTAAAGGTTAATTGAGACGACAGGGAAGCTATGAATTCCATCTTGAGCTCATGGGAGCAAAGGTGGGATATAAGCAGCATAAACAATCACATAAATAAGATTAAAAACTGGCAGCCTTGATGTGAAATCGATTTGACTCCACTTTATAGAAAGTATTATTGCAAGCCACTTAGAGGGCCCCAAATGCAGTATATGAACCGAACCAAGATGACAGCCGCTATTATCATTTCTAGGCAGAATTAGGAAAAAAGAGAAGGGAGCTACAGAGGAGTTCAGAGAAGTGGAAATGGGGAAAAGATTTGCTTCGGGAAATAAGAATATCATTCATTCATCATACAATCCTGTGGAGAGCAATTGCTTTCCAGCTTCATTCAAAAGCCTTTGCCGTTTGCAGGCGCTCTCTGTTTCGTCACCTCAAACAGAAGGAAAAGGGATTGAGAATCGGAAGCACAGCTTGGTTTTAATTCGTGCTTTCAAAGCATTCAGTGGAATGTAGGGAAGGAGGCACACGTAGAAAGGTGCAATGTTCTTGGGAATATATGGGATGCGACCCCTCTTTTGTTGCTCCATGCAAATGTCTATCTCCTTAACTCAGGGGTCCTCAAACTTTTTAAGCTGAGGGCCGGTCCACAATCCTTCAGACTATTGAGGGGCCGGATTATCATTTGAAAAAAAAAATACAAACAAATTCTGATGCACACTGCACATGTCTTATTTGTAGTGCAAAAACAACAACAACAACAACAACAACAACAACAACAACAACAAGAACAATGAAAGAACAATACAATATTTAAAAATAAAAACCATTTTAACCAACATACATTTATCAGGATTTCAATGGGAAGTGTGCTCCTGCTTCTGGCCAATGAGTGTCACGCTCAAGGCAACGGAGCACCAAGAACCGAACACGGAGGCCAATAACGATCTAATATCTTTATTAAGGAAATATATAAGAATAATAAAAACAAGTAGAAAATATAGTCCAGAAGCAGACCTATCAAATGAGGTCAAATATAGTCCAGAAATACTTTGTCCAATAAATGATATTAGAGTTCAAAGTAGAATCCAATAAACCGAAACACACACTATTGCCAAGCAATAGTGTGGGGAAATGTCCAGAGTCTTTCGAGGTCCAAGGTAAATTCACAACAAGGCTGAAACAAAACTTGATTCTATGAACAAGGTCCATGGCTAGGAACAAGTTTTATTGTGTTTTAGCGTATTGTTTACTGCTTGTTGTTTATACTGTTTTAATTGTTTTTAATTTGCCTTTTGTTTTGTATTGTTATATTGTGTGTTGAGGCCTTGGCCTTTGTAAGCCGCATCGAGTCCTTCGGGAGATGCTAGTGGGGTACAAATAAAGTTTAATAATAATAATAATAATAATAATAATAACAAGGCAAGGCAATACTTGAATACTTGGTTAGGCAAAGCAAGGAGACTGGGGTTGCTGACTTTGCGAAGTCCACACAAGGCTGGAAACACGAAATCACTCCTGAAGCTGCTCTGTTGACTCCGCACGGAACCAACCGTGCCAGGCACATTTAACTGGGTCTCGTTTTCCTGCCAAGCAGGTGTCCAGCGTTCTCTTTCCCTAGAGAACAGGAAACGAAACCCAGCTTTCTCCAGATGTGAGACTCCCTAGATTTTCCCAGGGGAAACATGGCTAATCAGTGTCTTGTTTAGCTGCAATTCTCAAACTCCTGCGAACCTGCTCCTTCACTCCCCTGTCCGCAGCATAGGACTGTCTCCTAGCGAAAGGAGGTGAGAGCTGCTCAAGGTCTGTTTTAATGGGTTCTTGGGCAAAAACATCAACATCAGGCATCTGGAAGGATTCCGGCTCTTGCTGAGCCGGCGAAAACCCCATGTTTTCATCTTCATCAGCCACAGTGGCACTAGGAGCAGGACTACAAGGCCCATGAGGCATTACAATGAGATAGTAAAGTTAATTAGGACTGTTGTTGTTGTTGTTGTTGTTGTTGTTGTTGTGTGCCTTCAAGTCATTTCAGACTTTGGGCGAGCCTAAGTCTAAAATGTATTTATTTATTATTTATTTATCTACTGCATTTATTTACTACATTTGTATCACACCCTTCTCATCCCAAAGGGGACTCAGAGTGGCTTACAAATTATATGTACATACAATATATTATATTATTAGCATAGCACAATATTAGGATTATATAATTACTATATTGAACTATACCACTATACTGTAATATTATTAGTAATATTATATGTAATATAGAATATATAATTAATATTATTATATGGTATTATTATTAGTGTTATATTGTATTACATTATAATATTATTATCAATATTATATGTATATACAATTTATTATATTATAAAACTGAGGACGGGGGCCAGGTAAATGACCTCGGAAGGCCGCATCCGGCCCCCGGGCTTTAGTTTGGGGACCCCTGCCTTAACTCCTCAACTTGGGGATGGGATGATGGAAAAAATTTAGAAGACAGAGCGAGTCAAGAGTTACAGTTCATTAGGAAGTTTGTCAGATGCTCGAATGGGGAAAACAGCTTCTTATCACGCAGCATGTCTTAATTGACTCACCTAATAATAGCATCTTTGTGTTATCAGCAACATTTTTGCAGATAAACAGCGCTAATACTCAAACTGTCACACTATTGGTACTTCTTCATTACGTTTCCCGTTGACCTTATTTTCTACCATAATAATAACTAACACAGATGCCTATTCTGAACAATGTGCCAGAATATATAGAAAACAATAATGGTTCAATGCATATGATATACACAACATGTATATTAGAGCACCATATACATATCACGTTAACTAGATTAATATGCGGTCCTCTGAAATCTTATGGGATTAACAACGAAAAAGTATCTTCCTAAATATATTGAACCAAACACAACGATATAAGTCTCTGCAGTCCTGGAAGGATTTCCTATAGACTTCAATTGGATTAAACATGAATTAAGAGCCAAACAGTCTCTCTGCAATCCTGGAGAATTTCCTTTTTTAAAAAAATGATATACACAACATGTATATTAGAGCACCATATATATACAGTAGAGTCTCACTTATCCAACATAACCGGGCCGGCAGAACGTTGGATAAGTGAATATGTTGGATAATAAGGAGAGATTAAGGAGAAGCCTATTGAACATCAAATTAGATTATGATTTTACAAATTAAGCACCAAAACATCATGATATACAACAAATTTGGCAGAAAAAGTAGTTGAATACGCAGTAATGCTACGTAGTAATTACTGTATTTATAAGTTTAGCACCAAAATATCACAATGTATTGAAAACATTGACTACAAAAATGCGTTGGATAATCCAGAACGTTGGATAAGCGAGTGTTGGATAAGTGAGACTCTACTGAATGTGTGTGTGTGTGTGTGTGTGTGTGTGTGTGTGTGTGTATATATATATATATATATATATATATATATATATATATATATCACATTAACTAGATTAATATCAGGTCCTCTGAAATAACTGGTTTTCCCGGGTATCTTTCCAGTTTTGGTAACCCTTCCTTTGGTAATTTAAATTCTTTTTTAAAATATATTTTTATTGAAGTTTTACCTTATAAGATAGAGTAAATTAACATCGAAAGAGTGAGAACATTTGATTGTATAGAAAGTAGGAAAACTGAGATTAAAAAAGGATCAAAAAGGGTGAGAGAGAGAAAAAACAAAACAAAAACAAAGCTAAAGTGTCCATATTTATATAAAAAAAGAAAATAAATAAATCTGAACAAATGGCGATTTAAAAATGCAAAAAAAAAATCTAATATATACAAATATATGAAATTTTATATAAAATATAAAAATATATAAAATATAAAAGTCTGTTAACCAAATGATGACATACTGCTTGGAAATCCTGACTATTAATGTTACTACTACTATTATTATTATTATTTTATTTTCCAACTGTTGTACTGGAACAACAATGATTGTTTAGTTTAACTTTGACAGTTTTTGGCAGTTCTTTGTTAGAGCATTACCAATGTCAGCTGCTTCTAACCTAGCAATTTTATTCGAAGTGTTCAATGCCAATGCTAATGCTTTTTGCTTTTGCTTTTTGGTGTGTTTCTTTGCCAAATACTTTTAAAATTCTTTTTGTTATGCCGATATATGTTGGAGGCTCTGCTTCAGGTATTATGTCTGCAGTGTTAGATTACTGTTGTTGATCTTGTGTTGTGTTTCTACCAGTCCGCTTCTTACTGCAAATATTGTACGTAGACACAGAATTACAGATCGGTAAAGTTAAAGGTTTTCCCCTGACATTAAGTCTAGTTGTGTCCGACTCTGGGGGTTGGTGCTCATCTCCATTTCTAAGCCGAAGAGCCAGCGTTGTCCGTAGACACCTCCAAGGTCATGTGGCCATAGGCATGACTGCATGGAGTGCCGTTACCCTCCCGCCGGAGCAGTACCTATTGATCTACTCACATTTGCATGTTTGCCAACTGCTAGGTTGGCAGGAGCTGGGGCTAACAGCAGGTGCTCACCCCGCTCCCTGGATTCGAACCTGCGACCTTTTGGTCCACAAGTTCAACAGCTCAGCGCTTTAACACGCTGTGCCACTGGGGGCTCCGGAATTACAGATAAGCCATCATAAACAGAAGTCTAGGTTTGGAAAGGTCTCATAGAAGCCATCTAGTCCAACACCATTTGGCTCAATGCATACTCAGTCAATAGGGAACTGTTCAACATCTTTTTGAAATCATCCAGAGAAGGAGACATTACTATTTTGTTCACTCTTCAATAGACACATTTCAGCTTCTTCATCTCCTTCTTGAATTGTGGTGCCCAGAACTGGAGACGAATTGATTTCAGTAGAATACAATGGGACTATGGTGACGAAGTGGGTTAAACCCTTGTAGGACTGATGACTTGAAGGTTGGGTTGCTGACCTGAAGGTTGCCAGTTCGAATCCAACCCAGGGAGAGCACAGATGAGCTCCCTCTGTCAGCTCCAGCTCCATGCAGGGACATGAGAGAAGCTTCCGACAAGAATGGCATAAACATCGAAACATCTGGGCATCCCCTGGGCAATGTCCTTGCAGACTGCCAATTCTCTCACACCAGAAGCGACTTGCAGTTTCTCAAGTCATTCCTGACATGAAAAAAATGACATCCCTTCACATTGATACTATACTCCTCTTGATGCAGCTTAGAATCACATTGGTTTTTTAAGCTGCTGCATCACACTGTTGACTCATGTTCAACTTGTGGCCTCCAAGGACTCCAAGATCCCTTTCCCATGGACTGTTTTCAGGCCAGGTGTCACCCATCCTATATTTAAAATCATGGAGAGCCACACGATGGAAGTTGTAGTTTGGTGAGGTAACAGCACTCTTTGGCTAAAGATCTTTTAAAACGACAACTTGCATGACTCCATATCATTGTGCCATGGCAGGGAAAGTGATTCAAATTGCATTAATGCCACTCGTTATCCCTGACGAGCAGGTCTTTGTTGACCTTTAGAAGCTCCATAGACTCATGGAAGAGACCACTTGGGCCATCTAGTCAAACTCCCTGTTATACAGGAAAAGCACAATCAAAGCACTCCCAACAGATGGCCATTCAGCCTCTGTTTAAACATCTCCAGCACCATGCTGAGTTCAGAAAGTTGGAGGAAAACTGCTCACATTTCCAACCGGTTGCAAACCATTCCTCCACCCTTCCGCTGCTGCATTCAGAAGGCGGGGGAGAAGGATTTCCAGACCATTAAGGAAAACATCCCATGTCATTAAGGAACATTAATATTCCTTTGTCAAGTTTCGTAGCATCCATTAATCTATCAGGCAAAAGCACCCTGAAAGACCCTCTCTGTGTTAATCACAATAGCAAAACGCGTTGCATTATTAACGGCGGAGATGTAGATTCTCTGAGATCTGGTAGTGAGAAAGCTGCACTTAGGGGGGAAAATAAATGTATAAATATGGGATGGATGACATCTTGATTGACAATAGTATATGCAAAAGAGATCTAGGAGTCTTAGCAGAACTCAAGATGAATATGAACCAAAAGTGTAATGCGGCAGTTCAAAAAGCCAATGCCATTCTAGGCTGCATCGACAGGAATACAATGTCAAGATCAAGGGAAGTCACATTGTCACTCTAAAACAGAAGATAAATAAATGGATCCTGGAGCAAATCAAGCCTGAAGTCAAGACGGCGAAACTGAAGCTGTCATACTTTGGACATATCGTGGGAAGACATGATTCTAATGCAAGATAATAATGCTTGGTAAGTTAGAAGGCAGCAGGAAAAAAGGAAGAATATATTCTAGCTTGATGGATGGACTCAAGTCATGAAAGCCATGGCTGCCCTAATTTTAGTAGAAAGAGTGACTACACTGTCCAAGGACCTTGCCAAACTACAACTTGCATGATTCTGTAGGATTGAGCCATGGCTGTTAAAGAATAAATCACATTTATTCTATAGTGTACATGCATCGCTTTGAGTCTCAGTTTGTCAGGGGGGACGACGTGGGGGTGAGACCCTGGTTGCCATGCAGAGTGGGTTCCAAAATCATCATCCCGGTCTCACCTCCTTCTCCAGGCTGTCTTCCCATGCGGAGAATCAGCACTGGTCAACAAAAACTCCAGCAGTCGAAAGGTCAGTTGAAATCCAACCGTTCTTTAACTTTATTTACATAACTATATACAGTTGCAGTTATTTACAATAAGTCCTGGACACATGGCTGTGTCTCCTCGGCTACAGAGCATAGCATTCATAGTCCATCTCCAGTGAATGCTCACGCCGAACACACACAACACTCCCCCTGCATTCCACAGATCATGAAGGAAGTCCCGGTCAAACAAACTTGACCCCATTGGTCCTGTGATACGTTAATCAAAGCAGGTTCTTATTAACTCCATAGTTACTGAAATGCCTTGCCGAAACTAACACAGAAGGCATTTCTAACAGCCTAGATTGATTTTAACATTTCACACAATTCACAATACCCTGACACAGTTTTTAAAAGTATCTCATTGCATAATAGTTGCACGCTTTAAATCCTTCCAAAAGGGTTTGCGACCATTACACGATGAAAAAATGAATGAGAGAGAAAGAAGGGAGGAAGGAAGGAAAAAAGGAAGGGAGGAAAAGAGGAAGGAAGGGGGAAAACTTTGAGTCTCATTTTAAGAGAGGAAAGCGGCATATAAATAATAATAATCATCATCATCATCAACAACCTTGGAGATCTATTATGTCATAAATTGAAGTTTTTGACAAAACTTAACAACAAAGAACAAGCAACCATTGCAACAGCAGCAACTACAGGAGTCTGGTGTGTAAATTTTATCTATCTATTTGCAGTATTTTTTCTGCACGTTCTTTTATCTCTCCACGGAATTCACAGTTCTGTGGTTGCTTGTGCTAGCCAATATAGACTCCAGAATACACACACACACACACACACACACAGAGAAAATAACAACACTGTGAACGCTTGTGCTATTGCATGGCAACACACGCACGCACACAATCTTTACTATGCTCTGGTAATACTCTGATATCTTGTCAAAACTTTCCCCGACAAGTATAAATGACTCTCAGTATCTCAACCGCAAGGGAAAAATATATTTTCCGGAACCAGCACTATAAACAAGTGCTGCTGCGCGGCTGGCTTTGTAGGGCTGTGAAAACACAGCTTTCCCCTTGATGTTTTTAAAAACTCGGAAATGTAGACAAGAGGCAGAGGGAAATGTGGGGCATTTATAGGCGCAGAGGATGAGGTCAGGATAGGCATCTCAGAATTGTTTGGCAACATCAAAACAGAGAAAAAATTCTTGAAAATTTACTTGGGTGAATCCACAGTGTCGAAGGAACACAGTTTGACACCACTTTAACAGTCATGGCTCAATGCTATGGCTTCTTTGGAGTCTTTAGTTTTATCTGCCAAAGAATGGTGGAGCCTAATCAAACTACAAATCCCAGGATCCCATAGCATTGAGCCACGGCAGTTAAAGTGGTGCCAAACTGGAGTCATTTTACAGTGTAGATGTATGTTTAGAATCATTTTTTACTTTTCCATTAGACCACTTTACAACTTTTATAATGCACACTTTACTTAGTCTATTATCATAACCTCGCTGTTTTAATTCCATGTTTTATTAAGCATGTTTTTAGTTCTATAGGTTAATGTTTAAAATTTTATAAGTTGTGTATGTTTTTGTTTATTGATATATTGTATATTGTTATTGCTTTTACCTGGTATTATCTGTAAGCCGCCCCGAGTCCTCTTCAGGGGGGATGGAGGCAGGGTATAAATAAACAACTACTTCTTCTTCTTCTTCTTCTTCTTCTTCTTCTAATAATAATAATAATAATTATTATTATTATTATTATTATTATTATGACACAGCATCACAAAATCACAAGTCGAACACTTCCCAAGTGTCTAGGACTGTGTGATGTATTTTCAGATGATGCGTGCAGATCCCAGTAGGGTGGCCTTTTGCAGTTGGCAGATCGTCATTTTGTCAATGTCTATTATTTCCAAATGCCAGCTGAGAGCTTTTGGCACGGCACCCAATGTGCCCATCATCACCGGGACCACCTGCACTGGTTTCTGCCAGAGTCTTTGAAGTTCAATCTTGAGGTCCTGATAGCGGCTGAGTTTTTCCTGTTGTTTTTCGTCAATGCGACTGTCACCTGGGATGGCAACATCAATGATCCAAACCTTTTTCTTTTCCACAACTGTGATGTCTGGGGTGTTGTGTTCCAGAACTTTGTCAGTCTGGATTCGGAAGTCCCACAGTATCTTTGCGTGCTCATTTTCCAATACTTTTGCAGGTTTGTGATCCCATCAGTTCTTTACTGCTGGGAGGTGGTATTTGAGGCATAAGTTCCAATGAATCATTTGGGCCACATAGTTGTGCCTCTGTTTGTAGTCTGTCTGTGCGATTTTCTTACAGCAGCTGAGGATATGATCAATGGTTTCATTGGTTTCCTTGCACAGTCTGCATTTTGGGTCATCAGCTGATTTTTCGATCTTGGCCTGAATTGCCTTTGTCCTAATGCCTTGCTCCTGGGCTGCAAGGATCAGGCCTTCTGTCTCCTTCTTCAGGGTCCCATTCGTGAGCCAGAGCCACGATAATGATGATGATGATGATGATGTAGATTATTATTATTATTATTATGGCAACCCTATGAATCTTACAATGTTTTCTTATGGTACATTTACACTGTAGAAATGAATGCAGTTTGACACAACAGAAGAACAGCTTCATCTACAAGCTCAGCTTGGAGGAAACCGAAGAGGAGTGCTTCCTCTGAGCCGTCAGGAAGTCCTCCAGGTGCCACTTCTTAAATCCTAAATAGTTTTATTTATCTCATGGTAAGAAAGAGGGATTAGCTGGAGAAAAGTTTGGGAGAAGCAGAAGCAAAGGGCCCGCAGATGAGCTCCATTATTCCTCTCTTTCCTGACAGAGGCAAGGCACTCTCTGGCGCTTCTCTTCTTCCTTCTCCTTCCGGTGCTTCCCCATGGACTCTCCCTCCCAGGGTGAATTTACACGGTATTTATTTATTTATTTATTTATTTATTTACAGTATTTATATTCCGCCCTTCTCACCCCGAAGGGGACTCAGGGCGGATTACAATGAACACATATATGGCAAACATTCAATGCCAACAGACAAACAACATTCAGTTTAGACAGACACAGAGGCATTTTAACATCTTTCCAGCTTCACGATTCCGACCACTGGGGGAGCTGTTGCTTCACCGTCCACTTGGTGGCTGTTCTTCCTCATTCTTTTCCTCGTGTTTTGCTGGCAGTTTTATGGTGTTGTAAATTAGTTAAATTAGCCTCCCGCATAAAGCGTACCTAAATTTTCCCTACTTGACAGATGCAACTGTCTTTCGGGGCCGCATAGGTCAACAATAAGCCGGGGCTATTTTTAATGGTCGGAGTCTTAACCCGACCCGGGCTTTGAACTCATGACCTCTCGGTCAGTAGTGATTTATAGCAGCTGGTTACTAGCCAGCTGCGCCACAGCCCGGCCCCAATGCACCTTTGTTACTGAAATCAAGGTAAATGTCTGGGAAAGTGCCACATTTGACTGTCTTTGAATCATGGATTCGATCTCTCTTGAACACTCAAACACTTCACTTTGGCAACGCTTTATCTGTCTACATTCCTTCACTCTTTCTCGCTCCTTTTCCTCTCCTCCTTTCTCCTTTAACCCATTCTCAATCCACTCCTTCCTGTTGCATCCCAGAGCTACACCTCTCTGGCCATAAGACACCACAGCAACTGAATATATCAGCAAGCAGTTTATTGAAGAATATATATATAAGCCAAGCAATAAAAAGGATTAAAAGGTAAATTCTCAAAAGGTTTCTTCAAAACATCGGCAATAGATCACCACTTCCCAAGGTACAGGAATAAATCACAAGGTACAAGGTTGCAAAATCCAAAAACACAAGGCAGAGTAAATCCCAAAAGACAAGGTATGAACTTGGTAAACTCCAGAAGCAACTCCGGTTGCTCCTGACACGAAAAACAACCAAAAACTTGGTAAACTGGAACCAGGAAAGAAAACACTTGGATTCCATGAGCAAAACGTGGCGTGATAGAAACCATGAATCAAAATCCATATAGGAATCTTAGAGCATGAACAGGCATGACTGACTTGAAGCACCAACTACAACAAATACTGAACATTTTCTGCAACTTGGTCATTTAATTTGGTCCAGGTATATGCTCGCTCTGTGCAATAATGTTTTTACTGAGTGTCATGTTTAATTTTTTTTTCTAATTTGGATTTTTTTAATTATAATGTATAAAGTATACTTTATACTTTTGATATTAAGTGAAGTATTTGTGTTTGCAATTTATATGTATGTTAACTGCCCTGAGTCCCTCTGGGGAGAGAGGGTAGTCTAGAAATAAAGTTTTATTATTATTATAATAACATTGACCCCAATGAAGTAACAGGCATTTCCCTTTGCCTTAATAAACCTCCTCCCCTGAGAAAAAGACATTTCATTTCACTTTCTCAGCAGATAATTTATCTGCTCTTTTTTTCTCAAGGACAAACTGACTAACGAAGGAGCTGGGAACTCTCTCTGTTTACAAAAGTCTCGCCTCCTATCTGCTAGCTCATTACACTCTGCAGCTGCATCTGTATCTGAAAAGTCTCCCTTAGAGAAGTGTCTGCTTTCAGGAATTTGGTCTTGAGGGTCTGGTCTCTATTCTGCAGAAGCTTCTGGCTCTAAGGCAAGCCTGTCAAAACCATCATCTCCATTGCAATCAGACACAGGCCCAGGCCCAGAAACCTCATTGACATGGGTAACAGGCTGAACTACAACACTTCCCTGCAAAATTCACTTCACATTTTCCTAGTCCCAACATTATATTTCCCAATGGAGCCACATCTTATTTGATATAATTCAAATTGTTGAGAGGTCTAATTCCTCAATAACTTACTGGGAGCTGCCGAACACTGGGAAGGAAAAGAGATTTCGGGCAACACCCTGCTTCGTTTCCAGGAACCGATGGGATTTAGTGCCTTTCTGCTAGATACAAAGATAACAATGAGGCAGAAATAACAGAAACCTACAAGTTGAATAGAATAAGCTACAACAGAAAAAAAAGAAACCAGAAGAGCTTGTAAAGCTCTGTCAAGGCAGATAATGGTACCTGTCCTACTTTAACTTCCGAAAGCTTAACTTTCAGCCGCTGCCGCCGCCGCTTCCTCCCAACATAGCTAATTACCATTTTTCTTCTATGAATGATCTGCCTTAACACTAGGAACGGTGTTATCCCACCATTTGAGTTTAGTCTGCACTACAAATCTCCCAAAGCTTATATGATAAGACCTCTACATCTGCAAAACCCATATCAGGAGTTTCACTTGTGTTTGGTCATATCGCGTAACCGAGATTCAGTTAGAAAGATATCCCTATGGATATAAAGGTCTTACTTTAGATTTGACTATCTGAGTGTAAAAGCCTTTTAAGAATGGACCACATTTATTGCCCCATACAAAATATTTCTATGCCCAGCCAGACTACTTCTTTTAACCCAAGAACAACCTTCACCATCATCCAAGCGATCTTTGCTTTGGCAATATTTCTTTTCCCCATTTCCTCCTGGCTTCTTGATAGCCGGCCATAAAGTCCTGATGGACGACCTTTGCCAGCGACAGAAAAGTTATTTTTCCCTCACTTTCAGACTTGGCCACAGAGAACAACGGGATGCTTATGGAGGCTGCCATTAAGAGGCATTTCCTAGTCTATTGGTTGACATTTCTGGATGGCTTCCCACCTGGCCCACCTGCGTGAATTTAAATAAGAATATATTATGACCCTGTAATTAGTTTCTGCTTGCATCAGGAAATCCAATGTCAAAGCCTTTAGTCACAGCAAAGGTTCTTCACTCACCTAATATTTGTATATTTGTAAATTGTATCATAATACTTTTAATGTTAACCACTTTGAGTCTCCTTATGGAGAGAAAAATAATAATAATAGTAATAGTAATAATAATAATAATAATAATAATAATAATAATAATAATAATACCCTTAATTGCATTTGTTCTGACACCTTGCGCCCGATCCTTGCAGCCCAGGAGCAAGCAATCAGAACAAATGCAATTAAGGCCAAGATTGAAAAATCAGCTGATGACCCAAAATGTAGACTGTGCAAGGAAGCTGGCGAAACCATTGATCATATCTTCAGCTGCTGTAAGAAAATTGCACAGACAGACTACAAACAGAGGCACAACTATGTGGACCAAATGATTCATTGGAACTTATGCCTCAAGTACCACCTCCCAGCAGCAAAGAACTGGTGGGATCACAAACCTGCAAAAGTATTGGAAAATGAGCACGCAAAGATACTGTGGGACTTCCGAATCCAGACTGACAAAGTTCTGGAACACAACACACCAGACATCACAGTTGTGGAAAAGAAAAAGGTTTGGATCATTGATGTCTCCATCCCAGGTGACAGTCGCATTGATGAAAAACAACAGGAAAAACTCAGTTGCTATCAGGACCTCAAGAATGAACTTCAAAGACTCTGGCAGAAACCAGTGCAGGTGGTCCCGGTGGTGATCGGCACATTGGGTGCCGTGCCAAAAGATCTCAGTCGGCATTTGGAAACAATAGACATTGACAAAATGACGATCTGGCAACTGCAAAAGGCCACCCTACTGGGATCTGCACGCATCATCTGAAAATACATCACACAGTCCTAGACACTTGGGAAGTGTTCAACTTGTGATTTTGTGAAACGAAATCCAGCATGTCTATCTTGTTTGCTGTGTCATACAATAAAATAATAATACCAGAAATGAAAAATTCCTCCTCATCTTGAGGGTTTCCCCCCCTCTTCATGACTGGGTCCTTATTACTCAAGAATAAATGCTTAGTGTATTTGCTAGACATGCAGTTATATCCTTCGAGTGTTGTCAAAAGGATTCATAGGATCACTATAAGGGCCAGGCTTTAGCACAACAGGATAATGACCAAGCTGCAATAAATCTTACCAACCAGAAGGTTGAGAGTTCGAAGCCCGGGCAGGGTGAGCTCCTGATCTTTAGCCCATCTTCTGCCTACCTAGCAGTGAGTAGATAAATAGGAATCACATTAAAGCGGGAGGTATTTAGGCTTGGGGTTTGATCAGAACAAAGGAGGAAGTTTATGAACAAAGAAAACTCTTTGGCAGGGGGATGGAGCAACAGCACCCCCTGGTGATCAGAACTGAGCACAGCCTCCAAAGATGCCAAAAGATGGGAAAGCCTATCTACTTCTATCTGTTGTCTGTCTTGTCATTGTTATAATTGGCATTTAATGTTTGCCGTATATGTTTTCTATGATTTTCCCTGTGTCCTCTATGGGGTGAAAAGTGCAGAATATAAACACTGTAAATAATAAATAAATGGAGCCCCCGGTGGTGCAGTGGGTTAAAGCACTGAGCTGCTGAACTTGCTGACTGAAAGGATGGCAGTTTGAATCTATGGAGTGGAGTGAGCTCCCACTATTAGCCCCAGCTTCTGCCAACTAGCAGTTTGAAAACATGTAAAATGTGAGTAGATCAATAGGTACCGGTGGAGCCCCCAGTGGCGTAGTGGATTAAAGCCTTGTGACTTGAAGGTTGGGTTGCTGACCTGAAAGCTGCCAGGTTCGAATTCCACACGGGGAGACTGCGGATGAGCTCCCTCTATCAGCTCCAGCTCCATGCGGGGACATGAGAGAAGCCTCCCACAAGGATGGTAAAACATCAAAACATCCAGGCGTCCCCTGGGCAACGTCCTTGCAGACGGACAATTCTCTCACTCCAGAAGTGATTTGCAGTTTTTCAAGTCGCTCCTGACATGAAAAAAAAAAACATAGGTACCGCTCCGGCGGGAAGGTAATGGTGCTCCATGCAATCATGCCAGCCACATGACCTTGGGGGTGTCTACGGACAATGCCGGCTATTCAGCTTAGAAATGGAGATGAGTACCAACCCACAGAGTCAGACACAACTAGACTTAATGTCAGGGGAAAACCTTTACCTTTACTTAATGTAGAACAATTCAGTTCATTGAATTTATTGACAGCTCCACCCACGGTTTAATAATAGATTCAGTGGGTCAATGATAGTTGGGGATAACTAAAATGAATAGTTTTTGACTATCTATCAGAGCTTTCAATGTCTGACAATATCTGAGTCTGCAAAATCAGCTATGGTGGTTTCTTCATTGCACAAGGAGAAAATAAGCAAACACATTGGCAATATTGATTGCATAATATCGATGGACAATATAACTCAACCACATACGTCTAACTACTTGACTGTGGATGTTCACTATGCAAACACGACGTGGTTTCTCAGTCTCCAGGCTACTATTAAACCAAATCGAGGATGGTTTTTTATGAAAATCTAAATAGAATTTAAAATGAAGTTTCCCATTTTTATGTAAAAGGGCAGAGAAACTGTTCCATCTGCAATGCCTTGGTTAAGATTATTGACATGATTAAAAGCGTTAGCCTACAATCTCTTGATCTTCCTTCGCATTTATTGACACCTGCTGTAGAGATCAGGACAGGAAATAATGGAATCAAATGGCAGGAAAAGGGATTCCAACTAAACTTCCTGATGGTAAGAAATGATCGAGAGTGGAATCTGCAGCTGCCTTGGAATATGGCAGAGTCTCCTTCTCTGGAGGTTTTTAAGCAGCGGCTGGATTTTTGCGGATTGATGATGATAAATGGAAGCTCTTACATGTGCCCGCGATCCAGAGTTACCCGCAGAATAATACCATGCCACTCAGGTTTCTAGAACAAAAATACAGGAACTTTACTAATTCCAAGAGATAAAAAAGAAGTATTTACAATGGTCCCTCTGATTACTTACAGAAGTCCATAGTCATGAACAGTCCTTTCTCATTAAAAAACTCCAAAAATTTTTTCCAAAATCAGAACAGTAAATAAGGAGCAATCTGGAGAAATCCAGATAGGAATCAATCAGGGACAGCTAATGACTCTGAAGAAGGGTTTTCCCCAGGCCAGGAGGCAAGGCTGGGAAGGCTATTTAATGCTAATCAGGGTGATTAATTACAACATCCACACTGGCCTCCAACATACAAGAGTTCTTCCCCCCACCCAGGATCTTCCACAGATATATAAACCTTCCTTACTTAGTTTCTCCACACCTCCCAACCTCTGAGGATGCCTGCCATAGATGTGGGTGAAACGTCAGGAGAGAATACTTCTGGAATACTTCAGCCCGAAAAACATACACCAACCCAGTCCTTTCTCAGTCCACAAATCTGTTTCAGTGAAGAATACAGTCCTGCTTCTTCACCCTCTTTTCTCAGCAACAAACAGGCCTCAAAACAGCAAGGCCTCTCTGAGTACACAGCTCTCTTCACCAGCAGTACTCAGTACTTAAAAAAACTTCTTCAAACTGGTTGTCCAGCAGCAGAACAGAAACAGTATCAAATCAATTCCAGGTGTTTGAAGGCTTAGCCATTTGGCTTCATGCACTTCATTTTCCAGTTAACACACATATAGCACAATGCCTTTGCAAACCATGACATGGATGGCCATTTGTCTGGACGGCTTTGATTGTGTATTCCTGCATGGGAGAAGTGGGTTGGGCTGGATGGCCTTTGGGGGTCTCCTCCAACTCCGTGATCCTATGTGCGCTGCCAGAGAAGTACAACCCAGGTGAAGGGACCATAAGCCAGAAAATGATAAACTTTTGCATATGTGGCTTTGCCTCTGCATATGCCTCTCTCTTCTTGTGGGGTGATGCTTTTCTCCATAATGTTCTGAAGAGAGAAGAGAGCTCAGAGTAAACAAGTTAGGTCACTGACATCACTTGTGCCAAAATAGGTGTGGAAGGTGGGGAAGACCATCAGCAATTGGTCAAGTTTAGATAAGCCAAGATATATATTCTTTGTTTGTGGCAACATGCTTTGCGTGGTACAGACCTTTAGGGTGTGTATGGCTGTTTGCCTTATCATATCTGAGATAACAATAAACTTTGCTTTTTGCATCTCTCACGAGACTGGGTTTTCTGCCTGATTTCCCTCCTGAGCCAGGACCCATTGAAGGTAATTGTCTTACACAGGTACAGTTTGTTCCACCTGCAAACAGAGCCTGGTCAAGACTTCTGAGGTGAGAACGGAAACTGTAATCTGGCTTTAACAAGGAACCAAACATCTGGCAGATTTGTACTCTGGATTTTGCTTAATGGATATGAAATGAACGATAATTTGGCAAATGGGCCTATTTTCTGCTGTTGCACTTGCAACGTCTATTTTTTCTCTCCTCCTGAAAATAAAGGACAACTAACGCCAGGAGATGAAAGTTGGGCCATTGTTCAGGCTTTGGGGTGGCGCGTTGAGAGCTATTTATTTACCCTTCACCTTATATCCCCCTAAATCCTGGAGGATTTATGGTCAAACAGTCCTTGCCTTCCCGTGTAATTTCTCGGTTGAAAGTGGTTCTCTAATAGGTAAGGCTCAGCTCAGACTCATTTAGTGTGCTGCTTTATTTGTGTGTTCTTTCCCCATTGGGTACATTTGGGGGGCAAAGAGTAAGCCATGTGCATATTGAATGCGCACTTCCTTTGTTAGAAACTAGCCCGGAGGGGAAGTAAAGGAGAGAATTCCAGGAGAGCAATAAAACAAGCCTTTTATTATTATCACAGCTGATGATAAGGCAAAACAGCCGTAGGTACCCACATTTGTGGGTCCGTATTATGCAAATGGCCATCGCAACATGTGTGTAGAAAACAAATAATGTATACCCCTTGGCTTATCTAGAATTGACCAATGGCTGAGGATCTTCCCCACCTTCCACACCCACTTTTGCACAAGCGATACCAATGACCTAACTTGTTTACTCTGAGCTTTCTTCTCCCTTTGGAACATCCTGGAGAAAGGCACCAGCGCCCAAGAAGGAAGGGGCACAGGCCCTGTGTTGCACATACTACTTTTGGGACGGTGCGAGTGGCGGCATCTATATGTCGAACTGTAAGTTGCAAGATTTGAATTGTTGTATCATGCCTGATTTTGCCTTTACCCTATAAATGTTGTTGGATTGATTGGTTATTTATAGCTGTCAATCAATGTTGTTTGCACCAGTTATATTGCTCCCTCAGCTCAATTGTTTGACTCCACCCTTTCCTGGAGTGGGTCAGTGTTTCCTTTTTCATTTCACCATCAAGCTTTCTATCAGATGGACATGAGAGAGAGACTTGGCTCTAAAAGCCCTTGATTAAGTTACCTCTCAGCACCAATTCTGAGGTTCTTACCCTTGAGACTTATGCTTCATGTTCAGGCCAACCTGGATGACGTTGAGGAGTCTCAAGCGCCTTCAGATCAGTTCTTTGGCATCAGAGGAAGACTGTGTCTTCAAACATAGGCCATTTGGACTGAGGCTGAGGATTGCTCCGGCATTCACAGCCATTGAGAAAGAGGGACCTGGAAAAGCTTCTCAGCTGCAGAGCTCCTTGGACTTAAGACAATCAGAGACTGTAATGTATATTTTCCTTTACCCCTTTGAAACTTCCAGCTTATTGCCTTAAAGGGATAACCTTTTGAAACAATAACACCAGTTTTGAGTTATCTACAGTGTTTTGATCCTTGGGAGTTCCAGCTTCCCTAAAGGAGGGCAAGAAGCAATCCCCTGGGAAAGATGTCACGTCCATGCCTCTTTCGCTAAGAGTTATAGCCCCAGGCACGACGGCATAACTTTGATTCATACAAAGTGCTTATATTGTTTATATAAAGGCTATATAATATATGTAGAGGCAAAGCTATGTTAGGCAAAAGTTTACTATTTTCTGGCTTATGGTCCCTACACCTCCTCCCCTTGGAACGAAATGGAAAGAAATCAAGTCAAACAAGATGCCAAAAAGGAGTACCACCACCAACCCATCTTTATTCAGAAGACATCCTGATAAAGACGCGCCAGCCTGCTCTCTTCTCTCCAATGCCTGACCCACATCTCATCCACTCTGCAGACTTGAACAATATCAATGAGAGAAATTGAGAGCGCTGCACCAGGGATGGAAACGGCACAATAATCCAGACAAAGCCCAGTCATTGCTTTGGACAGGTTGTCAGAAGCGCTGCTTAATCAACCACACGCCGTTGCTTCATCTGCTTCCCAAACGTGCTCTTTGTTACCCAGAATTCGGGGCTATTCTTTTTTCCTACAAGGACGAGCAACATCCTGGCTGCAAAGACTTCTGAATGAGTTGGTGTCTGCGGAAACTTCAAAAGCATGCTGCTAGAGCTGATTACAAAGGTCTCCGTGAGCCCAAGTTTTCATTTCCAAGCAAACTCCAGGAAGGAAAGAAAGGGGATGTGAACATAGCAACAACAAAAGAAAGGAGAGCAAATCATAAAATCATAGATTCCTAGAGCTGGAAGGGATCCAAAGGCCATCTAGCCCAACCCTATTCTGCAAAGTAGGAATGCACAATGAAAGCCTCTGCCTCAAGACCTTCGAAGATGGAGAATGCATTACTTCTTGAGGCCATCCATTCAACTGTTTAATAATTATTATGGTTGTCGAGCCATTGCAATAAAGATGGGAGTGTTGTCGAAGGCTTTCATGGCCAGGATCACAAGGCTGTTGTATGTTTTCCGGGCTGTCTGCCCATGTTCCAGAAGTATTCTCTCCTGATGTTTCGCCCACATCTATGGCAGGCATCCTCAGAGGTTGTGAGGTATGGAGAAACTAAGCAAGGAAGGTTTATCTACCTGTGGAAGTTCCTGGGTGGGGGGAAGAACTCTTGTCTGTTGGAGGCCAGTGTGAATGTTGTAATTAATCACTTCAATTAGCATTAAATAGCCTTACCAGCTTCACCTCCTGGCCTGGGGGAATCCTTTCTTCAGAGTCGTTAGCTGCCCCTGATTGAGTCCTGTCTGGAATTCTTTTGTTTGAAAGTCACTGCAGACTCACTCAACCAGAGAAATCAGCCATAGCAGAGCACTTGATGAACCAGCCTGGACACAGTATATTATTTGAGAACACTGAAATGCTCGACCACTCCAACAACTATCATGTCAGAATACACAGAGAAGCCATTGAAATCCACAAGCATGTGGACAACTTCAACAGAAAGGAGGAAACCATGAAAATGAACAAAATCTGGCTACCAGTATTACAAAACTCCAAAATCAAAACAGTAAATAAGGAGCACTCTGAAAACAGAAGAATTCCAGACAGGAATCAATCAGGGGCAGCTAATGACTCTGAACAAAGGATTCCCCAGGCCAGGATGTGAGGCTGGGAAGGCAATTCAATGTGATTAATTACAACTTTTACACTGGCCTCCAACAGATATATAAACCTTCCTTGCTTAGTTTCTCCACACCTCATAACCTCTGAGGATGCCTGCCATAGATATGGGTGAAATGTCAGGAGAGAATGCTTCTGGAACATGGCCATACAGCCCTGAAAACAGGCAACAACCATGGGAGTGTTATTCTCACAAAGTCCAATCAGTCCCTCATATCCACAGTTCTGCAAGCATGGACTCAACCAAGCATGGCTCAGGGAGATGAAAAATCCATGAAGCAAACCTTGGTTTGGTGGCATGCCAACTAGAATAACTGCTTCATAATTACTTTCAGAAAATTATCGAGATAATTACTTTCCACACTCCTCCAATCTACATTGTTATTGCTTCAATGTCCACAACAAAGTTGCATGAGCTTGCATTTGACCCATGTAATATTCCCCCTCCAGCCTTTATTGATTCTGTATCCACAGAACCGGAAATGCAACCAAAATAGTTACATTGTATAATATTTCCATGCTATGGTTGTGCTGTAGGACATTTAAGTCTTTGGCTTCATCTACACTGTTGAATTAATGTAGTTTCATCCCACTTTTAATCGCCATGGCTCAATACTATGGTATCCTGGGAATTATAATTTGATGAGCATCAACACACTTTGGAAGAGAAGACGCAAGACCTTAAAAAACTCCAACTCCCAGCATTTCATAGCATTGAGTCATGGCAGTTAAAGTGGGATCAAACTGCATTAATTCTACAGTGTGGATGCACCCAAAGCTTTGAAGGATGATTACTGTATATACTTGAGTATAAGCCAACCCGAATATAAGCCGAGGCACCTAATTTTACCACAAAAAACCTGGGAAAACATTGACCCCAGTATAAGCTGAGGGTGGTAAATTTCAGAAATAAAAACAGATACCAATAAAATTACATTAATTGAGGCATCAGTAGGTTAAATGTTTTTGAATATTTACATAAAGCTCAAATTTAAGATAAGACTGTCCAACTCTGATCAAATCAATATTGTCATCTTCTTCAATGTAAATGTGCTTATGTATCCTTTTAATAATAATAGAGTAAAATAATACATGTAATAATAATAATAATAATAATAATAATAATAATACAGGAAAATAATAAATGCAACAACAACAATAATAAGATCAGAGTGAAATAATAAATGTATTAACAATAATAAAAATAGAGTAAAATAAATGTAATAGTAACAACAATAATAGAGAAAAATAATAGATGTAATAATACCAATAATAATAGAGAATAATAATAAATGTAATAATACCAATAATAATACAGAAAAATAATAAATGTACCATATGTTCTCCTTTAACTTTTACTATAAGCTGACCCAAATATAAGCCAACCAGGACCCTCACCCGAGTATAAGCCGAGGGGGGCTTTTTCAATCTTAAAAAAGGGCTGAAAAACTAGGCTTATACTCGGGTATATACAGTATATTTTCAAGTCTACATATAAGTGGTAGTTTGGGAAGTGTTTTTGAGCTGTTCATATGCGCAGCACATGTTTAACCTCGCTCGAATTATTTATGGGAATATTTCTATTATTTCCACCCCGAGAACCTGCGATAAAGAGGGAGGATAGTTGCGCTTTAATACATTCATACATAATAGCTGAAGGACAGAACCAAAGATTAACAAATCTTTTAAACCTGGATATTTCCCTAAATACGCTTAGGCCTTGAACTTCTTTGTTGCACAAAGTCATTTCCAACCCATAATAGAGGATATCTCAAACTCCCACAATGATTAAAATGAAATATCAAAGGCTTCCCCCTCCCTTCCAGTAGCAAAAGTTGATTACATTTTGGGGTGGCTTTGTGTCTCCTGCTCCGTGCCTTTTCAAAAAGATCCCTCCGCCGATGCTCTGCACGGCGTACGTTAATTAAAATGTAATTGATTAAACAGTTACAGGCCAAATATTTAATCAATTAAAAAACGTGTTAATCCAGTGACACCCTCAGTGATTCCACGGCAAACGCTGGAGGAGAGTAAGTGACATCTCAAATCCCAGTGGCCTCTGAATTCTCATAATCTGCTTTGTGGAAAGAAGGAAAGAAGGAAGGAAGGAAGGAAGGAAGGAAGGAAAGAAAGAAAGAAAGAAAGAAAGAAAGAAAGAAAGAAAGAAAGAAAGAAAGAAAGAAGGAAAAGAGAGAGCGAGAGAATAAAATAAAAGAAAAAGCTTAACCATAACTTTTTTTGGGATGACATGGAAGAACGTAGAGAAGGGTGAAGATCCTGCATTGGGTTTGTGGAGCTTAAATATCCACAACTGCAGTTACCTAAATGTTAGTGACTTACACAGCAAAATGTTGTGCTATTCATGTGCAGTTAATATTTTGTTGAGCAATGCATAGTGGTTTTATTCAGCTGTCAGTGATGTAAGTCGAACTGTGTATGCAGCACTGTTGTACATACATCAGTGCATTAAATTACTTAGACGGCATGTCGACACAGGCTAATAGCTGATTTGAATCTGATTAGGACTAGTTGGCTGTCCAGATGAGATATTGCAACCATCACTCTTTCTCTGCAGCCATCAGTCTTGGCCTTGCTGGACCATGTGGACATGGGTTGGGCAGGAGGTATGTGGCAAATTCCAGGGACAACTTGGAGCATTTCTGCTCTGGATTGGCAATAGATTTATTGGTTAATGTGAATTCCTCCAGAGCAGCTTGTGCATTGTGCATTGTATCAATGACATTGCCTTGTTCATTAGCAATGGAGTGCCAGCCAGGCTCATTGACTATTGGTCTACAAGTTGTGCTCCATTGGTATCCACTTTGGGGGCATAGTTTAACTCTACTGATAAGCAGCACCTATTATTTATTTATTTATTTACAGGCCGGGCTGTGGTGCAGGCTGGATAGCAAGCCAGCTGCAACAAATCACTCTGACTAAGAGGTCATGAGTTCGAGGCCAGCCCGTGCCTGTGTCTTGTCTCTGCCTCTGTTCTATGTTATATGGCATTGAATGTTTGCCTTTATGTGTGCAATGTGATCCGCCCTGAGTCCCCTTCGGGGTGAGAAGGGCGGAATATAAATGCTGTAAATAAATAAATAAATAAATAAATAAATAAATGCAGTATTTATATTCCGCCCTTCCTTCTCACCCCAAAAAGGACTCAGGGCGGATCACAATGTACATATACATGGCAAACATTCAATGCCATCAGACAAACAATACACAGACAGACAGGCAGACACAGAGGCTATTTAACTTCCCAGCTTCTGGCTTTGTGAGGGTATGCTCGATTCTGGCCATAGGAGAAGCTGCTGCTTCATCATCCACTGTGACAGCGAGTCCTTTTTTTGGTGGAGTACCTCCTCATCTGGTGTTGTAAATCAGTTAAATTAGCCTCCCCGCATAAGCGGTCCCTAAATTTTCCTACTTGACAGATGCAACTGTCTTTCGGGTTGCTTCGGTCAACAACGAGCAGGGCTATTTTTTATTTTAATTGTCGGGTGCTCACTCCGACATGGGCTGGCCTCAAAGTCATGACCTCTTGGTCATAGTGATTTATTGCAGCTGGCTACTAACTAGCCTGCGCCACAGCCCGGCCTATAGATGTGGGTGAAACATCAAGAGAGAATGCTTCCGGGACATGGCCATACAGCCCGGAAAACACACAACATCCCTGTGATCCCGGCCATGAAAGCCTTCGACTACAGCACCTATTATTGTTGTGTGTATTCAAGTTGTTTCCTACTTATGCTGATACTAGGTGAATCTATAACAGAGTTTTCTGGGCCCAAGAGTGTGTGACTCACCCAATGTCATGGCCAAGCAGGGAATTCAAACACTCATAGTTCAATGCTCAAACCACTATGCTATGTTGGCTCTCTTTACATTTTTATTTTATATCAATATCAAGGGGCAGGTTGCTCACAACAGCACTTTCCCTACTCAACACTATCATTCTACATTAAATGTCAAGTCTAGATCTTCTGGATCTGGGGCTGATGCAGCACCAGAGCTCTTTTGATGACACATTTGTCAGAGTATTTGCAGCTCAGCAGTAGTTGGATGGAAGCAGTGGAGCGCAGAACGAAGAGACACTCGGAGACGTTAGTAAAACTATTTACAAAGTTTTACTGTATGCAGCAGTAATCAAGACAAACAGACTTGCAGACGACAGATGAACACAGGACTGTTCTGTTCTTCAACAGAACTTGACTCGAACTCTAGGCAGACAGAAGTCAACTGAACTGACGCAATCGGTATGCACAAACACTTGTGTCTGGATACTCCCTAGTTCCAGTCACACATCAAGGACATCATAGCTGGGGCCGGGCTGTGGCGCAGCTGGCTAGTAACCAGCTGCTATAAATCACTACTGACCGAGAGGTCATGAGTTCGAAGCCCGGGTCGGGTTAAGCCTCCGACCATAAAAAAAAAATAGCCCCAGCTTGCTGTTGACCTAGCAGCCCCGAAAGACAGTTGCATCTGTCAAGTAGGGAAAATTTAGGTACGCTTTATGCGGGAGGCTATTTTAACTAATCTACAACACCAGAAAACTGCTCACGAGGAAAAGAAGAGGAAGAACAGCCACCAATGGACGGTGAAGCAACAGCTCCCCCTGTGGCCGGAAATCGTGAAGCTGGAAAGATGTTAAAAAAAATGCCTCTGTGTCTGTCTAAAACTGAATGTTGTTTGTCTGTTGGCATTGAATGTTTGCCATATATGTGTTCATTGTAATCCGCCCTGAGTCCCCTTCGGGGTGAGAAGGGCGGAATATAAATACTGTAAATAAATAAATAAATAAATAGCTTCTTGGCAATTAACTCTTTCCACACTATGGTACATTCTGGATGACGCAATCAGTTGCAATACAAGCATGGCACAAATTGCATTTAAACACTATCAATACACAAATCCCACATTAACAACATTCTCCCCAAATTGCAAATCCCAGGATCCCATGGGATGCTGCCATGACAGTTTAAGTGCAATTGATTAGCTATAATTGTGCAAAAATGGAGGAATAGCACAGCTGAGCTGCTCAGTAGTGCGGTGTCCTCAAGTTTGCAGCCAAAGTTGCATCCGTCCCTCCCTTAATGCTTCGGGAGAAAAATCCCTGTGCAAAACCATCCACATCGGTGCTCCGATGATCCAGTCTGTTTGGCGCATCCCAAACGCCAAAAAGCGAACATTGCGTTCCCCATTAAGAATACCAATTGCGATGATTATACACTCTGCCAACACGACATCAAGATAATGGGGCCAGCGGATGGTTCTTTGGGTATTGCCTGTCACTTAAGAGTCCGAAGCGCTTCCCTCCTGTCACTTCTGCCGCGCTAATGGCTCTCTGGCGATTGGCCAGTCCGCGCGACCCCGGTGCTGTGCCGCGGCGTTTAATGGAAGGCTTTGTTTTAATAGAATCTAAATGACACCTCTCTGGTTAAGACAAGAAAGAAATTAGACAGGAGAAGAAAGGAACCTGGGCACGCCTTTGACATGTTTTTCCGAGAAGGAAGGTGACCCCCTCGTCCTCGCGCAAAGATGCTTCGCCTCCGAAGATGAGATGCTATTAACATCCATCGCTGGGAAGTTGAGGCGAGAGGTTGGCATCCTCATCTCCTCCGTTCATTTCTACGCATTGCGTGAAAAGCTGGGAGCATTTCTCCATCTGGCTTGCTGGGTCTCTGGTTGCAGGCGTCTGTGGAAGAAAAATGAGAAGGGCCTCAAGTTTGGGTAGAAATGGCAGACTGATTTTCAGAAGTTTTTGGTTGCGATTGTCAACTAAGGAGACAGAAAGTAACTTTTGCAGGTGCAAACCAAGACCCTACATGGCCCAGAATCATGGAAGAGTTCCTCACATGGAAATCCAGTAGAGATCCCCACTCAATGCATTCGGGATTCATTGTTTTGCTTTTATTGACCCTCTGAATAGCCACTGTTTGGCTCTAGAGAATGAGGCAGAAAAGGAGAAACATCTGGCATTGCACTAGAGATGGATGACCCACAACTTCATCACTTTGAGAGGGAAAAGCATGAGTGAGCATCCTTTTAAGAGTAGAGAATCTCCCCTTTTACATCTCGGCAGTCCTGTTTTGCACACTCACACTGGAAACTTCAGAGCTGACAATACAGTCATCTTCCATTCATCACAAAGTCAGTATTACTTTTTTTGTTTACAATCAGGAGAAATGACAATATCCAAAAGCCAAGAGGCCCCTTTCCCTGCCCAAAGCCTCTTACATTAAAGGAGACTGACACCAGGCTAAAACCAGTGCTGTCCATGGATAAAATTCTTCTGCATCAAAGCCCATAGAATATAACAGACTGCTGACGTTATGGCAATGAAACAGGATGAGAAACGTTGGACGTTTCCCATCCCACCTGTTTTTCAGTTGTAAACATGGGAGTAAAGTGTGATAAGAGACAGGAGCTCTGAACAGGATTGCTGGCCCATGTTCAGAGTTCCCTCCTTTCAGGACATTTATTATTTAAGGGAAAGATAAAGGTTTCCCCTGATGTTAAGTCCAGTCGTGCCCGACTCTGGGGGTTGGTGCTCATCTCCATTTCTAAGCTGAAGAGCCGGCACTGTCCATAGACACCTCCAAGGTCATGTGACCACTGGCATGACTGCATGGAGCGCTGTTACCTTCCCACCGGAGCGGTACCTATTGATCTACTCACGTTTGCATGTTTTCTGACATTGGAATAAGGAAGTGCCGTCACAGTGGATGATGAAGCAGCTGCTCCCCACTGGGGCCAGAATCGAACATCCCCTCAGGAGAAGGTCTAGTCGTTTGGAATTTCAGGGGTTGCTCAGAAGCCTCAGAATAGCAAATAAGAGGGAGGTCAAAGGGCAAAAAATGTCTTCATGTTATGCTATTAAAACAATATGCTGAGAGGAAAAGCTTTATCAAAGCAATATCCTCGCTTGAATCAAGAACCAAGTCTGCTTTCCTGTATTATCTTGTAGCCTGGATGTATCCTCATTTCTGGGACTTCGGCTTCATTTTAAGGACCTTATTTCATGCCTAATGTTTCCATGGATTTATTCTACAGCCTTGTTTTTGTAACTATCTTTTGAAACTGAACTTTTATGAACTATCTTTTCTCTATTTCCTAATAAACCACAAGAGACTACGATCTAGAGAAGCAGCCTCATCGCTTTCAAGGACACAGGGCTTGTTAGTGTTATCAGGCTGAGGCTGGGAGCTGCTCTCTCTTTTTGCTTCTTGCACCTGAAAACCATAATCAGTAACAACATCATTTCTTCCCGTGGAAAAGCCTCCCTGCTCCTCATCTCCCACAGCAGGAACACCCTGCACCTGAATCCCATAATTCCCATCAGAGTCATCTTGAAACTCATCCTGAACCTGAATCCAATCATCTTGAAACTGCATCCCAGAATCCTCATCAGAGTCACACAAAGGCTGAGTCACAATAGTTCTTGAAAGACAAAACAAGACACGTTGTCTTTAAAACTGATAAAATAAAGGGATCAGAAGCTGTTAAATAGTTTTAGACCAAAAACGGGCAAAAGCAACTGCATTGTCCGTAGCTTGAAACAGTTCTTCTGTGCATGAGGCAGAGCATTGTGGGCAAGCATACAGGTGCGGAGTTGTTTTTTCTGCTCCACAGTTGCAGAAGGTGGAGGATTCTTCATTTGGCCAGGTTGTCTTTTGATCTGCCCACTGCACTTCTGGGTCTGTTAAAGGTCTTCCAAGTTGCCTGTTCTTGGTTTGCCCTGGAGGAAGACCCTTGTGGGGGGGCCATCCAGTTGGAATGGTCTGATTTTGCTGTCCAGAGGGATATTCTTGCTGTTGCTGGAGCTAAAAAGACCAATGTGATTCTAGGCTGCATCAGGAGAATAATGCCCACATTGAGGGAATTAATAGTTTCACTCTAATTTCCTTTGATCAGATCTCACCTGGAATAATTCTGCGCCCAGTTCTGAGCATCATAGTTCAAGAAGGAGAATTCGGAAGGTGTCCAGAGAAGGGCAAACAAAATGGTCTAAGGTCTGGAAAGCATGAATCCCTATGAGAAGTGTCTTAGGGAGCTGGGCATGTTTAACTTGGAGAACACCAAAGGTTGCCCTTTCCCTGCCTTGGTGGGACCGAGCAGAATGTAACCCTAACCTTGTATACAATTAAATCATTACATGGAGTTGTGTAAGCCATTCTCTATTCATTGCAGAAAAAGAGGGAAAAAAACATATTCTACCCGTGGTAACAATATAGACCTTTGCTATGGTGTTGTCATAAAGATTATTAATACAATGTGAGTTGCTTCAAACACTCTAAACATCTCGGTTCCATAAAATGAAATATGATTGTAATGCTCCATGTTGTGGAAAATAATACTGCCAAGGAGACGTTATCGTCAGAGGATTTCCCCATTATGTGAAAAGGAGATGGCCAGTCAAAGAGGGGTCTGTGGGTATTTCAGTGGAGCCATTGTGTTTAATTTGCAAAATTCATACAATGCTAGGTCTGGTTTAGAAATTTGCAATATGTGTATCAGAACCTGGAAGTACAGCCAGCCCTTTGGTGGGAGTTAGGGGTTAAAGATATCCAAAAATGTGGAAAAAAATGTGAATCCTTCTCCCATTGAATCCAATGGCTCCAACCACTCCTTCTTCTCCAGCTTATCCTTTCTGTCTCCCACTCAGCAGCCCTTATTCCCAAGAAAACTCAGCCATTGTATTGAAAATAGTATTTCTCCCCAGAAAGAGGCTTTTCTGCACAGAAGAAAACTTTCTGCTCAAAAATGCCATATGTCAATTTTGTGTAGAATAATCCCTGAAATGAGTATTATAATAATAATAACACTTTATTTATATTCCACTCTATCTCCCCAAAGGGACCCAGAGCAGATTACAATACACACAGATAGGCAAACATTCTGTGCCTTTAATACAGTGGAAGAACAATGACATACAAATGCACAGAACAAAGGTAAAGGCTTTCTGGAGGTGGTGCTTAACTCTGGCCATGGGGAGGTGCCTTGTTCCATTTCCAACTCAAGGAGCCTACGTTGTCCATAGACACCTCCTGGTCATGTTGCATTGGCACCTTTTATTATTTTTCCACCAAATTGGTACCTATTGATCTACTCACATTTGCATGTTTTTAAGCTGTTAGGTTGGCAGGAGCTGGGGCTAACTGTTGGAGCTCACTCCAACCCGAATTGCCAACCTTAAGGCCAGCAGATTCAACAGTGTGACGGTTTAGCCGATTGCGCCACCGCGGCCCCATAGTCTACTAAAACTGCATCAACTTTCTCCCAGTAGGAGATAAATTGCTTAAACCAACTGCTGACTATCTTAAGCATTCGTTTTTATTAAAGAGAACAGAAATACAAATTGATAAACAAACAGAAACAAATATAGAAAAAATGAGTTACAACAAACGAGACAGAAACAAAACAAAAAGAAATGTTTTTCTTGATATATAAAACTAGAACACAACAATGAACTGAACTGTATCTAAAATAATCATCCTAAGCTATACAACCCACACTACTGAACTCACATGAAACGTATAACAAAAACTAGTCTACAAGCCTCACACTCATTGCCTGTTAATTTTTACATACTTTCTGCTCCTTTAAAAATATTATATGTTCACCCTTCTACTTTTCTAAAACAGAAATCCAATAGTCAAAGTCTTTTCCATGATTATGGATTTTGATTATGTGTTTTAGCAGTGTTGTAACCCGTCTCAAGCCATTAGGAGAGGTAAGAAATAAAATTATTATTATTATTATTATTATTATTATTATTATTATTATTATTATTATTATTATTATTATTATTATTATTATGACACAGCAAACAAGATAGATATGCTGGATTTCATATCACAAAATCACAAGTCGAACACTTCCCAAGTATATAGGACTGTGTGATGTATTTTCGGGTGATTGTGATGCCTCATGGGCCTTGTAGTCCTGCTCCTAGTGCCATCGTGACAGATGAAGACGAAAACATGGGGTTTTCACCGGTTCAACAAGAGCCGGAATTTTTCCAGCTGCCGGATGTTTTCGCCCAAGAACCCAGTAAAACAGACCTTGGGCATTCCTCACCCTCGTTCCCTAGGAGACAGTCCTATTCTGCAGACAGGGGAGTGAGAGAACAGACTCGCAGGAGCTTACGGATTGCAGCTAAACAACAGGCTGATTAGCCATGCTTCCCTTGGGAAATTCTAAGGAGTTTCACATCTGGACAAAGTTGGGTTTCGTTTCCCATTCTCTAGGGAAAGAGGTCGTTGGCGGGAAAACGAGACCCCAATATAGGTGCCTGGCACGCAGGGCCGGCCCCACTCATGCGGCAGCTGACGCCGCCGCCTCGGGCGCAGGCCCGGGGGGGCGCCGTCAGGCTGGGCGGGAGGCGGGGCACCGCCCTGACGGTGCCCCGCCTCCCGCCCAGTGCGCCCTGGCCCGTCTGGCCTGCTTGAAAAGGCCAGACGGGCGAGCGGGAGTAGCGTGGGAGGCGGGGCCAGCTCTGACGCCGCTCCCCCCCCCCGCCCAGCGTGCCTTGGCCCCGCCTCCCACGCTGCGTGGGAGGCAGGGCCAAGGCACGCTGGGCGGGGGGGGAGCGGCGTCAGAGCTGGCTCCGCCTCCCACGCTACTCCCGCTCGCCCGTCTGGCCTTCCTAGAAGGCCAGAAAGCAGCGGAGGTCCCTCCAGGCCGCGATTGCGGCCTGGAGGGACCTCCGCTGCTTTCTGGCCTGGTAGGAAAGGCCAGACGGGCGAGCGGGAGTAGCGGAGGCGGAGCCAGCTCTGACGCCGCTCCCCCCCGCCCAGCGTGCCTTGGCCCTGCCTCGGGAGGCGGGGCCAAGGCACGCTGGGCGGGGGGGGGAGCGGCGTCAGAGCTGGCTCCGCCTCCGCTACTCCCGCTCGCCCGTCTGGCCTTTCCTACCTCCGCTGCTTTCTGGCCTTCTAGGAAGGCCAGACGGGCGAGCGGGAGTAGCGTGGGAGGCGGAGCCAGCTCTGACGCCGCTCCCCCCCCGCCCAGCGTGCCTTGGCCCTGCCTCCCACGCAGCGTGGGAGGCGGGGCCAAGGCACGCTGGGCGGGGGGGGAGCGGCGTCAGAGCTGGCTCCGCCTCCGCTACTCCCGCTCGCCCGTCTGGCCTTTCCTACCAGGCCAGAAAGCAGCGGAGGTCCCTCCAGGCCGCAATCGCGGCCTGGAGGGACCTCCGCTGCTTTCTGGCCTGCTAGGAAGGCCAGACGGGCGAGTGGGAGTAGCGTGGGAGGCGGGGCCAACTCTGGCCCCGCCCCCCCGCCCAGCGTGCCCTGGCCCCGCCTCCCACGCAGCGTGGGAGGCGGGGCCAGGGCACGCTGGGCGGGGGCGGGGCCAACTGTGGCCCCGCCCCCTCACTAATCGCCATGGCCCCGCCTCCCACGCAGCGTGGGAGGCGGGGCCAGGGCGCGGGAGGCGGGGCCGGTGGCGGGGGCGCTTTTCAGCACCCCCGCTTCCCATTAAAAATTATCTCCGGCCGGCCCTGCTGGCACGTTAGATTTGTTGCGGAGTCAACTGAGCAGCTCCAGAAGCAACTTCGTGTTTCCAGCCTTGTGTGGACTTCGCAAAGTCCGCAACCCCAGTTCCTTGCCTTACGGATCAAGTATTCAAGATTTGTCTAGCCTTGTTTTTAGCCACGGACCTTGTTCTTAGAATCTCTGTTTCGCCTTGTTCCTAGTCACGGACCTTGTTTAATGATTCAAGTTTGTTTCCAGCCTTGTTCTCAAGCTACCTTGGACTTCAAAGACTCTGGGCGTTTTCCCCACACTATTGCTTGGCAATAGTGTGTGTTTCGGTTATTGGATTTAAAACTTTGAACTCTAATATCAATTATTGGACAATACATTTCTGGATTTTATTTGACCTCATTTGATAGGTCAGCTTCTGAACTATATTCTTCACTTGTTTTTATTACTTTTATATATTTACTTAATAAAGATATTAGATAGATATTGGCCTCTGCTTCTGGTTCTTGGTGCTCCGTAGCCTCGGGCGTGACAGTGATGATGATGATGATGATGATGATGATAATGATTATTATTATTATTCCCATTTTTGCTGTAGGAAAATGATAAATGAGACCCAGTCTTTCTTATAATTAGTCAAGGATTTTTTCTTGATCAACATTGTTAATTGTTCATCTTTGCTAATTCACACATCTTCTTGCATTGGGATCACTGGTTTTTTCTATCTCTGGGCATAGATGATTCTCACTGCAGTAATCCTATATTGCAATAATCTCTCGTGTTGCCTTTCTAGTTGATTACCCAGCATCTCTAACAAATAAAACTCTGGTTTCAACATAATTTTGACCTTAAACATTTATTCTAACATCATATGCATTTGAGTCTAGAATTTCTGGGTGTTTTTACTAGACCACCCTCACATGGAAAACTGTCCAACTTGTTGTTTTCTTTGGGATGAAACTTTGCAAAGAATGATGGTAGGTTCCCCACTGAGGTTTGGTACCAAAATACTGATGTCTGATCACTTAGAAAACAGATATAAATTAGCTTTGGCATCCATTGGGGTTTGGTTCTGGTGTCCCATTTAAGGTGGAATCAGGTGTCAAGCAGGGATGTGTTATTGCCCCGACCTTATTCTCCATCTTCATTGCTATGATACTTCACCTTGGTGATGGGAAGCTTCCCACTGGAGTGGAAATCATCTATTGGACAGATGGCAAGCTATTTAACCTCAGCAGACTGAAAGCCAAAACCAAGGTCACCACAACATCTGTTATAGAACTCCAATATGCCGATGACAACGTAGTCTGTGCGCATTCAGAAGAAGACCTACAAGCCACTCTAAACACCTTCGCAGAAGCATATGAGAAGCTCGGCTTCTCATTGAACATCAAGAAAACCAAAGTGCTCTTCCAACAGGCACCAGCTAATCCCTCTGCAATGCCAGGAATACAGCTTAACGGTGTCACATTAGAAAATGTTGACCATTTCTGCTACCTTGTCAGCCACCTCTCCACAAACGTCGACATCGACACTGAAATACAACACTGCCTGAGCTCTGCAAGTGCAGCATTTTTCCGCATGAAGCAGAGAGTGTTTGATGACCGGGACATCCGTAGAGAGACCAAGGTGCTTGCTTACAAAGCTATTGTCTTCCCAAGCTTGTGAAACGTGGATGGTCTACAGATGTCACACTCAACTCCTGGAGCATTTCCATCAGCGTTGCCTCAGGAAAATCCTGCAAATCTTTTGAGAAGACAGGCAGACAAATGCCAGCGTGCTGGAAGAAGCAAAGACCACCAGCATTGAAGCGATGCTTCTACGCCATCAACTCCACTGGACTGGCCATGTTGTCCGAATGCCCGATCACTGTCTCCCAAAGCAGTTGCTCTATTCCGAACACAAGAACGGGAAACGTAATGTTGGTGGGCAGGAAAAGAGATTGAAAGATGGACTCAAAGTCAACCTCAAAAACTGTGGCATAGACACTGAGAACTGGGAAGTCCTGGCCCTTGAGCGCTCTAACTGGAGGTCAGCTGTGACCAGCAGTGCTGCGAAGCTCGAAGAGGCACGAATGGAGGGCTTAAGGGAGAAACGTGCCAAGAGGAAGGCCCGTCAAGCCAACCCTGACCGGGATCGCCTTCCACCTGGAAACCAATGTCCTCACTGCGGGAGAATATGCGGGTCAAGAATAGGTCTCTTCAGCCATCTACGGACACACACCCAAGACCCCACAACTGGAAGACCATCATCCTCGGCCTATGAGGGATCACTAAGTAAGTAACCAATTAGCTTTGGCATCCATTGGAGTTTGGTTCCGGGGTCCCTTGATGGATACCCAAATCCATGACTGCTCAAGTCCCATTGTATACAATGGCACAATAGAAGGGTGCTCCTTATATGAAATGGCAAAAATCAAGCCTTTCTTTCAAGGATTTTTATAAATATTTTCATGCAATGGATGGCTGAATCCAAGGATACAGAATCTGTCAATCCAGAGGGCTGACTGCATCATGTGCCATCAGTGTTCTGTCCAGAGAGTAATGTGGAAAAATAAAAGGAAGTTTTGAAAAAAGGGGGGAGAGCAAATGCTGAGGAAATTATATGCTCTGTCGAGGAAGAGATGAGAGGAAGAGGAGTTTGGGAAGGAGCGGAGAACAAAGCCATCCTGTCGACAGCATCCAGCGGGACTTAAAAGGAGGAGAGCGAGGTGAGGGTTGGAGGGGTCAGCTCTGCAATCCAGAGAAATGCTTTTAAAATGGGATTTTGTTCTTTGCTGTCGGTGGATGAAAGACTGTACAACTCAAATTTACTGATGCTTCCCAGGTCAGGCCCTTCAGGTAGCGGAAGCGGAGCTCTGGAGCTGAGTTACTCCGCAGCTTCCGATTTTCATGGCATTAGCGGGGACTGCGCCTCTGTGTTTGTTTCTTAAGAAAAGACAAATACGTTCTCTTAGTGCCGTCCACAAGAAGGTTCTCTGCAGGAGGAGGAGGCAGCGGACATTTTTGCCAAAGACTGTCTTTAGTTGAAGCTGAATTGCAGATGTGGTGGCATAATACGGGGTGTGATGCCATTGTGCATTGCAGATGGACATGTGCATTCAGTATTACTACGAGGCCATTATGTATAATGGGACTTGAACTTCCATGGATTTGGATATTTACAGAGGGGCTCAGGATCCAAACACTAATGGATACCAATGTTAATTTTATGGAGAAACTAGCAGATATGTATTTGGAAGGCTTTCATGGCTGGAATCACTGGGTTGCTGTGGGTTTTTCTGGAACATGGCCATACAGTCCGGAAAACTCACAGCAACCCAACTAGCAGATATACCTGATGTTGCCCAAGTGTCGTTGGGACCACTGCCTGTTTGCTTCCTCCCTTCTTCAGCTCTGAGAAGGCCTACCTCACAATGCCTCCATTGCAACAGTGTCCGGCTCTCGTTGTTGCTCTTTATTTCCTTCCTCCATTTCCCTTGTGCAACTTATACAATCATGGAATCATAGAATCCTAGAGTTGGAAGAGACCTCGTGGGCCATCCAGTCCAACCCCATTCAAATCGCATTCAAAGCACTCCCGACAGATGGCCATCCAGCCTCTGCTTAAAAGCCTCCAAAAAAGACCCTCCACCACACTCTGGGGCAGAGAGTTCCACTGCTGAACAGCTCTCTCTCACAATGAGAAAGTTCTTCCTGATGTTCAGGTGGAATCTCCTTTCCTGTAGTTTAAAGCCATTGCTCCATTGCGTCCTAGTCTCCAGGGCAGCAGAAAACAAGTCTGTTCTGTCCTCCCTATGGCCCTCATCATGTCTCCTCTCAGCCTTCTCTTCTGCATCCTAAGCAGGCCCAGCTCTTTCAGCCACTCCTCATAGGGCTTATCCCTCTCTCTTTCTTTCTTTCTTTTCTTTTCTTCTTCCCTTGCTTTCCCTCATACACCTCCCTTCCTTTTTTCCTTTCTCTTCCCTTTGTTTTCTGTTTTCCCTCCCTCCCTTTCTCTTTTCTTCTCTCTTCTCTCCCCCTCTTCCCTTTCCTTTCCTTTCTCTTCATTTCTTCCCTTCTTTTTCTTTCTTTCCCCATCACTCCTTCCCTTCCACTTTTCTTTCTTTCTTTTTTCCTTTCTTCCTTCCCTCTTCTCTCTCCCTCTTGTACACATATCAACTTCAGCAGCCAGCCTGTTTCACTCCGTTTCTTTCCTTGTGACATCACAGAGGGCAGGGGCGGTTCAACCGTGAGGTAAATTAGGCAGTTGCCTCTGGCGCCATCCTCTAGGGGGCGCAGTTGAGGCACCAAAATTCTGTTCACCTACCCTTGAAATATACCTAAGGCCGGCCCTGACAGAGGGTCACTTCACCTAGCAACAGCCAATACTCTTAGTTGTTTTTCTTTCCCTCCATTCTATGTCCAAATCACCCCAAAAGGGGTGTTATAAATATTTCAATCAATTCAGTTATTTTAGGTAGGGTCATGAAAGGTATGTGTGCAAAATGTGGTTCAGGGCCATCAAGCTATGTAGGGTCCTTTTTGGTACAAACCAACCAACATACATATTTGTCATTTATAGATAGATATAGATATAGATAGATATAGATAGATACTTGGCTAAGTTAATAGACATCAATACCTTGGTACAAAACTTCAGCGGATACTAATTTTGTGTTAAGTTTCACCCCAAAGAAGGCAACAAATGATTTTTAGGGGCTGGGCTTGACCGCTGTGCTGCAAAAAAAATCCTGCCAATCAAAAGGTCAGCAGTTCGAGCCCAGGTCGGGGTGAGCACCCGCCATTAACCCCAGCTCACCTGCCCACCTAACCGGTCGAAAGCAGAAATGCGAGTAGATAAATACGTACCACATTTAGCGGGGAGGTAATAAAAGTGCTCTTAAGAACATCAATTAGAGAAAAATTCCTCTGCATGGAAGATGGAGCGACAGCACCCACTGTGGATGGAGTTGAGCACAGCATCCAAGATGCCAGAAATAAGATGGAAAAAACTGTCTTTACCTCTGTTTGTGTTGTCTGTCCTTGTTAATTGTATAATTGTATAATCGACATTGAATGTTTGCTGTAAGTGTGTTCTGTGATCCGCTCTGAGTCCCCTTCGGGGTGAGAAGGGCGGGGTATAAATACTGTAAATAAATACGTAAATAATAACAAATTTCTCTCCTACCCTGAAAAGTCAATGCAGACTATTTGATTATTGGGGTTTATTCTGCACAAACTGTGCACATGGCATATTTGCACACAAAGTAGCATTTTCTATGCAGAAAGTTCATTGCAACACTTTCATACTTGATTTCACATTCAGAGCTGCTGTTTTGCCGTGCACTTAGGCACAATTGTGATCTAGTTCCATGAGTGTAAAATTGTACTTTTCCTCCTTGAGTTTGAATTGTGGTCTATGTTTTATTTTCAAAACATAGACCCGTTTCATTTTATAGGGATGAGGCAATGGAGGCCTGGGTTTAGACCGTTCCTTGCTGAAAGCTTTTGCAAAAAAATAGCCATGGGGATGCTTTAGGACAGGACCAAGGCAAGCACTTCACTCTCACTTGGCTGGATGGCCATCTGTCGGGAGGGCTTGGATTGTGTTTTCCTGCATGATAAAATGGGTTTGGACTGAATGGCCTTTTGGGGACCCCTTCAAACTCTATGATCATTTAACGCATGTAGGATGAATTGCTCACCATGGTGCAACAGACATATATTGCTGACAACAACGACAGCATTAGTGTACATATAGCAAAGTTATACATTAAAGATACTATAGTTGCATATTGTACTTTGCCTAACAGCACCCAACTATTGCAATGTGTTGTACAATATGTAATGTAATGCCAGCATGATCTCTCCATGATGGTATTTACCCTGCGCTAAAGGGATATTGGGTTGTAACCAGATAGATTCTGTTTCCTTTGTTGACGTGGTAAGTTAAGGTTTTTGTGCTTTTAAAAATTCAGAGGGGTGAGCTTTTAATGATGCGCTGTACACTTTGATGGCTGGCATAATCTTTTAATGAATTTTAATGCCTTTAATGTTTAATGTTTTAATTAATCTTTTAATGTTTTAATTTGTTTAATTACTTTGAATTAACTTTCATATTTATACCTTTATCAAACTTTGCATATAAGTTCGTTAATCTATATTGTTTAAAAAGTGTTGTTGGCTGCTTTGAGTCCTTTTATTGTGAAAAAGATGGTATATAAATGAAAACAACAACAACAACAACAACAACCATTATGTGTTAAATAACACAAAGTGTAAAGTAAGTTATTACAATGAAAGAATGAGTGATACAGGGATTCATACAGCCATCAGTGTTTTGTACTTCTGCATAAGATAGGGATCCCATTGTCTCCTGCTGCCTTGTTATTAGCAATGCTTCTTAAGGTCCATTCAACCTCACTCTCAACCACAGGTTGAGAACCACTGCTTTAGACAGACAGTTACTCCTCTCCTTCCTCATCTTGTTATAATAATAATAATAATAATAATAATAATAATAATAATAATAATAATAATAACTTCATTTTTATACCCCGCCCCATCTCCCCGAAGGGACTCGGGGCGGCTTACATGGGGCCTTGCCCGATAAAACAATCAAATATCAAAACACAGCAATAAAACAGTTATCCAATAAAAACATAAATTACAGTAAAAACAATTGTTAAAATCAACATAAAACATACAATATTAACACTGGAGACTAATTCATAGAACCCAGGCAAAGTGCAACATGTGCCGAAATGCGCCAAAATGGGGAAGGTAATTACACTGTTGAAATGGACAAAGTGCAATATAGCATTGGTAACACCTCGAGAATGGGGCTATTATAAAATGGGCAGATAGATCAGTCCGACACCAAATTTATATCTCTGTTTTATGTTACCATGTCACAGAAGCCCCTGGTGGTACAGTGGGTTTAAACCCTTGTGCTGGCAGGACTGCTGACTTGAAGGCTGGGTTGCTGACCTGAAGATTGCCAGTTCAAATCCAACCTGGGGAGAGAGTGGATGAGCTCCCTCTGTCAGCTCCAGCTTCATGCTGGGACATGAGAGAAGCCTCCCACAAGGATGATAAAAACATCAAAACATCTGGGCATCCCCTGGACAACGTCCTTGCAGACAGCCAATTCTCTCACTGCAGAAGCAACTTGCAGTTTCTCAAGTCACTCCTAATGTCGTGAAAAGATGTACAGTAGAGTCTCACTTATCCAAGCCTCGCTTATCCAAGCTTCTGGATAATCCAAGCCATTTTTGTAGTCAATGTTTTCAATATATCATGATATTTTGGTGCTAAATTCGTAAATACAGTAATTGCAACATAACATTACTGCCTATTGAACTACTTTTTCTGTCAAATTTGTTGTCTAACATGACGTTTTGGCGCTTAATTTGTAAAATCATAACCTAATTTGATGTTTAATAGGCTTTTCCTTAATCCCTCCTTATTATCCAAGATATTCGCTTATCCAAGCTTCTGCTGGCCCGTTTAGCTTGGATAAGTGAGACTCTACTGTATGTCTAAAAAGCATGTCACCAAAATTCGGAAAGTTCTGGTTTAGGGAGCTGGGTAGGTTTAACCAGGATAAGTGAGCATTAAGAGGGGATATGAAAGCCATGTTCAAATATTTGAAAAAGGTCACACTGAAACCAGAACCAGCTTCCAGAGACGAGGACACAAGTGAGCCATGAATTCAAGTCGTAGGAAAAGAGATTCCACTTAAACATTAGGAAGAACTTCTTGTTGATAACAGCTGCCCTGGAGTCTCCTTCTCTGGAGGATTTTAAGCAGAGGCTGGATGGCCATCTGTTGGGAGGGCTTGGATCGTATTTTCCTGCATGGCAAAAGGGGACTGGACTGGATGGTACAAACATAGCAACTCTATGATGCGATGTTTGTAACAGGCTTTAAGGTTCATGGAGATTTCTCATTGGCACATAACAGCAATACTGCAGAAACCTCTTCCCAAAATAGGCTCAGCACCTTGGATAGCTCCCTGAACCAAAGCATAGACTGGATTAAACCCCCGGAGTTTCTGCTTTAGATCGGATCTGTTTAATCAGGACTTGTCTGTTCTAGAAGAACCCAGTGTATCCTCCTTGTTTGACGCATGTTATCCACTTAACTTTAAGAAACACACACAACGCACACTCGTGCCGAAGGAATCTAAGACGACAGCAATTAGAAAATGGAGGCGACGCAGACCTTTCCGAAATGAAAGACAGCAGGGGGAATTAATGAGCATGAAGGCAATCCAGTAATTAATTGATAAACGGGCTCTGCACAGTCTTCTAAAGAAAAGGCGACCAACGTGACTTATCTCGCCAAAGGCAGGGGAGAATTTCGCTCGTCTTTCACCTTGTAGATAAGGACACAAAACCGGGATCCTTCAACTTAGAAGCTTAAGAGGGATCTGTAAGTTGGAGACAAAAACCAAACCAAAAAACAAACAAACACAAGGGGGAAGCTAACAGGGAGAAGAAAAAGAAGAAGAAAACACACCTCCAAACCCACACGTGCACATGCAAGCACACTCACAACAACCTGAGCTCACATGAAGGCGGTGAATAATACATGAACCTGCGGAGGATTTCATGCTGACAATATTGTTGTTGATTAAGCTGTAAGCTTCAAAGCACTTCTGCAGGATTATAAAGTTATAACTGGTGTAATATATATATATATATATATATATATATATATATATATATATATATATATATAACACATGCACTCATATATAGTCACTGCAGGCATGAAAACAAGATGATGGACATATCAGCAGGTGAGCAGATACATCCAACAAGAAGGAGAACGTGCGCAAATGAAGAACATGCTACAGCTCTGCAATATGGACCAAGATTCCTGCTCTTTGGACAACCCAGTGGCTTTCCCAATAAAGCAAACAGTCTTCCTCCATGTCTACTTGGTCATTTTCTCCTGTTCTAAATACTCTAAACCACAGTAGTTTTCCAAGCTCTCAGACTATGGAGACATTTGGATCATCTACTGTTAAAAGTTGATTGGTCCATCCATCCATCCATCCATCCATCCATCAATTTAACAAACCATTCAACTATCTATCTGTCCATCCATCCATCCATCCATCCATCCATCCATCCATCCATCCATCTAACAAATCATTCAACTATCCATTTGTCTGTCTGTCCATCCATCCATCCATCCATCCATCCATCCATCCATCCATCCATCCATCTAGCAAAACATCCATCTAACAAATCATTCAACTATCCATCTGTCTGTCCGTCCATCCATCCATCCGTCCATCCATCCATTTTATTCTTCATTGTTAGTCAAACATTCACCACACAGGTTTTTGTGTGTCCATCTATCATCTATCTACCTCTATCTATCTATCTATCTATCTATCTATCTATCTATCTATCTATCTATCTATCTAAACAATCTGTTTGTCTATCTATATACGTATCTATAATTATTATATTTATTTATCTCCTGCTTTTTATCTCCTGAAGGGGACCCAATGTGGCTTAACATAAAAGCATTAATACACAATTTAAAAGATACAAATATACAAACATTAAAACAGAATTAAACCTGAAGTACAGGGTGTTTGAAAAAGAACTCCCTAGTTTTAAGTATAATTAAATGGAAACTAGGGAGTTCTTTTTCAAACACCCTGTGTTAAAAATTCACTGTTAAAACCATTCAAGCATATTCTATGTATATTCAAACTTAATACCTGTCTATAGCTCTCTCTCTCTCTCTCTCTCTCTCTCTCTTTATATATATATATATAACTATCTATCATCTATCTATCTATCATCTATCTATCTATCTATCTATCTATCTATCTATATCTATCATCTGTCTGTCTGTCTATCATCCATCCATCCATCCATCCATCCATCCATCCATCCATCCATCCATCCATCCATCCATCCATCTATCTATCTATATCTATCATCTGTCTGTCTGTCTATCATCTATCTATCTATCTATCTATCTATCTATCTATCTATCTATCTATCTATCTATCTATCTATCTATCTATCTATCTATCTGTTAATCTATGTATGGCTTGTATCTTGTTTGGGTTTCCACACACGCAACTCCCTGATGCACATTGCTGTACCTTTTGGACCACAGCATAATATCTGCCTCATATGCTTAAAGCACTAGGCAGAAGGAGGAAATATTAAAGCACTCCTGAAACATGAAAACTCTGGGATTTAATATTCTAAGCTGAAGCAAAACAGAGCATCAGAAGATGGGTTTCTCAGATTAGGAGGCATTGAGCCATTGCTGGAGAATACTACTTGACAAGTGTGAGAAGTGTTGTGGTGAATGACGCAATTGGACTCAAGACAAAAGTACATCTAGCTGTTGATATGATCACAGGTGAAAGGAAAGTCTAAAGGTGCACAACACCTTTTGTAGGAACATGTAATGTGAGAAGCATGAACCGGGCGAAGCTACGCTTTATAAAATAAGTAATGGAATCTATAAGCATTGCAAGACTTGGGGTGGATGAGTTAAATGGACCAGAATTGGACATTCTGAGTTAGAGAATCAGACAATGTTTTATTTAGGAAATAGAAATCTAAGAGGAAATGGGATATGTGAGTGCACTTATTGATCTGTTTTTACACAAAGATGCCACAATGACTATGAAATGACAAAACCCTCTCAAGGAAACCACATTTCCCCAGCTGAGGCACCTACCAACTAACCATTTTGTGTCTGGTAGAGTAATAGACAAGCCTTTGTTCAGTTCTGGGCATCACAATTGAAAACGGATATGGGCAAGGTAGAATGTGTCCAGAGAATGACGACCAAAATGGTCAGAGGTCTGGAAGCCAAGATCTACGAGGGAGATGGGTAGGTTTAGCTTGGAGAAAAGAAAGCCGAGAAGGAACATAAGAGCCATGTTTAAACATCTGAAAAATTGTCATATGGAAAATGGATCAGGTTTGTTTTTTGCTGCTCCAGAAACTAGCGCATGAGGTAATGAAATCAAATAACAGCAAAAGAAGTTCCAACTAAACATCCAGATAGTAAGAGCTGTTTGACAATGAGCTTGGAGAGTCTACTTCGTTAGAGTGTTTGAAGCAGAGGTTGGATGACCATCTGTGAAGAGGGTTTGGATTGTAACTTTCTGCATGGCAGAATGAAGGACTGGATGCTCCCTGGGGTTCTTTCCATTTCTATGATTCCATTAGTCTTTTCCTGCAACTGGAAGCAGAGCAATAGGATAAGCTGGAGGACATACAGTGGCTCCTGTGGATGCTTGTTATTGTGCACCCAGATATAGGGTGCTCACCAATGCGTCTTCTTCATCCTGGAAAGAAGTCATGAATGGAGTGCCACAGGGTTCCGTCCTGGGCCTGGTTATGTTCAAAATCTTTATTAATGACTTAGATGAAGGGTTAGAAGGCATGATCATTAAGTTTGCAAATGACACCAAATTGGGAGGGATAGCCTATACTCCAGAAGACAGGAGCAGAATCCAAAACTATCTTGACAGACTAGAGAGATGGGCTGAAACTAACAAAAGGAAGTTCAACAGGAACACATGCAAGATACTCCACTTTGGCAGAAAAAATGAAGTGCAAAGAGATAGAATGGGGGACGATGCCTGGCTCGATAGCAGGATGTTCAAAAAAGATCTTGGAGTCCTCGTGGGGAGGAAGGGGAACATGAGCCTACAATGTGACGCAGCAGCAAAAAAAGCCAATGGGATTTTGGCTTGCATAAATAGGAGTCTGGAGCCCCAGTGGCAAAGTGTGTTAAAGCACTGAGCTGCTGAACTTGCAGACCGAAAGGTCCCAGGTTCAAACCCCGGGAGCGGCGTGAGTGACCTCTGTTAGCTCCAGCTTCTGCCAACCTAGCAGTTCGAAAACATGCCAACGTGAGTAGATCAATAGGTACTGCTCCAGTGGGAAGGTAACGGCACTCCATGCAATCATGCCGACCACATGACCTTGGAGGTGTCTACGGACAACGCGGGCTCTTTGGCTTAGAAATGGAGATGAGCACCAACCCCCAGAGTCAGACATGACTGGACTTAACGTCAGGGGAAACCTTTACCTTACTAGTGTCTAGATCCAGGGAAGGCCCTCTCCCCCTCTCTTCTATTTTGCCTTGGTCAGGCCACACCTGGAATCACACTGTGTCCAATTCTGGGCACCACAATTGAAAAGAGATGTTGACTAGCTGGAAAGTGTACAGAAGAGGGTGGCTGAAATGATCCAGGGTCTAGAGAACAAGCCCTATGAGAAGCGGCTTAGTTTTAGTCCAAAAAATCCAAGGTGCTAAGGCCAGCTTCCAAAAAGACAATCTGAAATGCATTCAGGAACTGAAGAGTCTGTGCTGCCATACGAACAAAACCGAATCCTTTTCAAAGCCTGCAGAATTGAACGAGATGCTTCTGGGGAGCGTAAAACAATGCGTGATTTGGCATCTCAAGGACAATCTGCCCTGAGAGTTTGATTGGGAAGGTGGGGAATAATTTTAGTAATAAAATCAGAAAAAAAGAAAAGCCCTTTGGCAAAACCCTCCAGCAGATGGATTATTTATTTACACGTTTCTTGAATATATATATTTCTTCTAATATATTTTTTTCTATTTAACCCTGCCGTTCAAAGAAATTTTTCTTGTACAACTTATCAGGTACACAAGAACCATTTTGCTGAAACAATCATGTTTTCAAATATATGAATAACAGGAAGAACAAAGAAAGAGCGAGCTGGTGCCAAGGCCATAAAACTGCTCAGCTTGGTGTCACGTTTTCTGGGTGGGTGAAGAAGGATTCGTTTGCCTGGGTCTGGATAGACAGTTGCTGGGTACCAGAAAAGCCTTCTTTTGGAGCATATTCCATGGAGCTCCACCACAAAGGAAGTTCCTTTGATCATCTCCAGCAATCAGTAGCTCATTAAACAGAAACAGAAGGGCCAAGGATGGTGATCTAGTCACACAGCAGAAGTCAAGAAGATATGTCCCATGAGTCATCAAAAGCAACTCAGAAGACTCTCCAAAGACCCTGTGACTTATGGAGTAGGCTTGATCGATCCACGAAAAATTTGATTCTAAACTCGTTTCAAAACTAGAGGGGGGCAGCTTTTCGTTTCTGATGGTATTTCCGAATTTGGCCCCCCAAAAAATTCGAAATTAACGAAAATTCGTTATTTTCGAAATTAATTCGTTAATGGCGGACGCGCATGCACAATTCCCAAAAACAGCACAGAGGGAGAGGACTTTACAGGACTCTCCCACCCTCATTTTTTGAGTGATCTTCTTCCAACTTGGTACAGTGGTAGAACACATTTAACACTGATAGCTCACCAAAATTTGGAACGTTTCCCTTATCCTCTGATTTTTGGCGAATTTTCATAGCTTTTATAATAAACCATTTTTTAATAATTGCAGAAATCTGTTCCTGGTTTGAAAGTCTTATTTCCTGTTAAATTGGGTTGTCTTTACTGTGAAAGTCATTGTTCTACTTCAGAAACTTTGTTTTTGTGGCTGAAACTTTGTTAAATTGGTGTGTGTGTGATATATACTGTGTATATATATATAGTCCCTGCATAATGTGTGTGTGTGTGTGTGTGTGTGTGTGTGTGTGTGTGTGTATAGGTAAAGGTAAAGGTATCCCTTGACGTTAAGTTCAGTCATGTCTGACTCTGGGGGTTGGTGCTCATCTCCATTTCTAAGCCCAAGAGCCAGTGTTGTCCATAGACACCTCCAAGGTCATGTGGCCGGCATGACTACATGGAGTGCCATTACCTTCCCGCCACAGCGGTACCTATTGATCTACTCACATTGGCATGTTTTCAAGCTGCTAGGTTGGCAGAAGCTGGAGCTAACAGCGGGCACTCACTCTGCTCCCGGGATTTGAACCTGGGACCTTTCGGTCTGCAAGTTCAGCAGCTCAGTGCTTTAACACACTTTGCCATCGGGGCTCATGTATATATAATATACATACACATACACACAATGTGGAGAATATGTGGAAAGGTAGATAGATAAGTTGGGAGCCACAGCGAAGGCACCTTCCTGGGAGCAAGGTCTAATAATAATAATAATAATAATAATAATAATAATAATAATAATAATAATAATAATAAAAATAAATCCCTTACAATATCCAAGATGGCTCACTGCTACAGAATCTTGGGAGGTTTAGTTTGGTATGGTACCATTATTGGCAGAGAAAGCCAAGCTGTAGGAGTTGAAATCCAATCATTTATCCTCCCTATAGAATCAATTTTATATGCATTTTTAGCTACAGAAAAGCTAAAATCAGGACAGTAAAAGAACAACACCCAGAAAATGGGAATTCCAGACAGGAAACAATCAGGGCCAGCTAATACCTCCCAACAAAGGATTCCCCCAGGTAGGAAGCAGCCAGGCTTTGAAGCTGCAAGGCTATTCAATGCTAATCAAGGTGACCAATTGCAACATTCACACTTGCCTCCCACAGACAAGAGTTCTTTCTCCCACCCTGGACCTTCCACAGATATATAAACCCCACTTGCCTAGCTTCGCACAGACGTCAAAACCTCTGAGTATGTCTGCCACAGATGTGGGTGAAACGTCAGGAGAGAATGCTTCTGGCACATGGCCATAGAGCCCGGAATACATACCACAACAGTGTGATCCCGGCCATGAAAGCTTTCGACAACACAACCACAGTATCCATTCTAGTTCATGTAGCGTGGTATTGTGATGAGTCATGGGCCATGTAGTCCCGTTCCTGGCACTGTGGTGCTAGATGAAGAGGAAAAGGGTTTTTCACCGTTTCAGTCAGAATTGGAACTTTCCCAGCCAGATTTGGAAACCTTGCACCTGCAAGAGATTTGTCTTCCAGAAGTCTGTCAAACAAGCCCTGAACCTAAATCTCCTACGTTTTCTCGCCATGAGTTTTGTAAACAACAGAGGGGAGTTCAAGCGGCCTCTCGCAGGAGTGCGAGGATAGCTGCTAAGCATTCAGCTGATTAAGTCTGCTTTCCATGGGAAACTTTAAGGAGTCACACATCTGGACTCAGAGAATAGCTTTCGTTTCTGGTTCTCCAGAGAACTGCTCTTTGGCGGGAAAACGGGACCCTATTTAGGTGTTTTACCCACAAAGGGATCTTGCGGAGTCAATTCGTCAGCTACCGGAGTAGCGTGTGTGGACAGCTACTCCGTTTCCAAGCCTCGTTCCTGTTTCAAGCCTTGTTCCCGATTTCAAGCCTTCGTTTCCAGCCTTGTTTTACTCTCCGGATCTTGCCTTGTTTTCCGGACCTCGCCAAGTAATTCCACGGATCCTATTCTTGCTCCTTGTTTCCTTGTTGCCTTGAATCAAGCCTTGTGTTCCAAGAATCAAGTTATTTCCTAGCCTTGCTCAAGTTCATGGACTAAAGGACCTTGTCATCTCCCCTCACTTGCTTGGCAAGTGAGTGTTTCGGTTATTGGATTACAACTTTGGACCTTAATATTTCATATTGGACATTGTTTCCTTGGACTAATTTTGACCTTTCCTGAAAGGTCTACTCCTGGACTAATTCATACGCTTGCTTTTATTAACTTTATATATTTCCTTAATAAAGATATTAGATAGATTCTGGCTTCTGTGTATGGTTATTGGTGCTCTGCTGCCTGGGTCGTGACAGGTATGGAGACCTGTATTGGGGGGAGGGAGGGTGCGAATCTGGGCCCCTGGGAGTCGTAGTCCTCCCTCCCTCCCTCCCTCCCCGGGAGCAGCCGAGGACGGGCCTGGCCCACACCCCCTCGCATCCCGGGCCTCTTCCTCCTCACCGCCGGGCCCCTCTCTGTCTCTCTCGGTCTCTCCATTCCCGGCTCCATCCGCCGCCTTCCCGCCTCACAGAGAGACACCAGGCCTGAGCTGAGGCGAGGCGGTGGTGGCCATTTCCCCCCTCTGTCTTCCTCCTCCTCCTCGGCCTCCTTCCCCCTCGCCCCCTCCCATTGGCTGAGCCCGTGACGCCCCTTTTGCTGAGGGGCAAAAGGAAAGGGCCTGAATGGTGGGAGTTTGGGAGATTTGCAAAAGCTGTTTTTTCCTAACAAAAAAACCGACGACATAACGAAAAACGGCCTCTCGCGATTCGAAACCGCGATATCCAGATGTGTGGACAACCAATGCTTCAAAATTGCTTCAAAACAAACAAAAATAACGAATTAATAATGGTTAACGGGGAAAACGAATTATTTGAGCAAGCCTATTATGGAGCCCAGAACTGGATACAAAGTTATTCCAGGTGAGTTCTGACCAAAGCAGAATAGAGCTCAACTATGAATTTCCACCAGGAGCCCCCAGTGGTGCAGCGGATTAAACCACTGAGCTGCTGAACTTACTGACAAAAAGGTTGGCGGTTCACATCTGGGGAGCGGGGTGAGCTCCCACTGTTAGCCCCAGCTTCTGCCAACCTAGCAGTTCTAAAACATTCAAGTGTGAGTAGATCAATAGTCACCGCTCCAGTAGGAAGGTAATGACACAACTTGCAATCATGCCAGCTAAATGACCTTGGAGGTGTCTAGGGACAACGCCGGGTCTTCGGCTTAGAAATGGAGATGAGCACCAACCCCCAGAGTTGGATACAACTAGATTTAATGTCAGGGGAAAACCTTCACCTTTACCTATGAATTTCCTCAGTCTAGACCAGGGGTCCCCAAACTAAGGCCCGGGGGCCGGATGCGGCCCTCCGAGGTCATTTACCTGGCCCCCACCCTCAGTTTTATAATATAATATATTGTATATACATATAATATTGATAATAATATTATAAAGTAATACAATATAACACTAATAATAATACCATAGAATAATATTAATTATATATTCTATATTACATATAATATTACTAATAATATTACAGTATAGTGGTATAGTTCAATATAGTAATATATAATGCTAATATTGTGCTATGCTAATAATATAATATATTGTATGTTCATATAATTTGTAAGCCACTCTGAATCCCCTTTGGGGTGAGAAGGGTGTGTAGTAAATAAATGCAGTAAATAAATAATAAATAAATTTTAGACTTAGGTTCACCCAAAGTCTGAAATGACTTGAAGGCACACAACAACAACAACAACAACAACAACAACAACAACAATAACAACCCTAATTAATTTGACTATCTCATTGGCCAAAAGCAGGCCCACACTTCCCATTGAAATCCTGATAAATGTATGTTGGTTAAAATTGTTTTTATTTTTAAATATTGTATTGTTCTTTCATTGTTCTTGTTGTTGTTGTTGTTGTTGTTGTTGTTGTTGTTGTTGTTGTTTTTGCACTACAAATAAGACATATGCAGTGTGCATCGGAATTTGTTTGTATTTTTTTTTCAAATGATAATCCGACCCCTCAACAGTCTGAAGGATTGTGGACCGGCCCTCGGCTTAAAAAGTTTCAGGACCCCTGGTCTAGACACTATAATATTGGTACAGCCTAGACTTGCATTGGCCTTTTAAGCTGCCGCATCACAGCTTGTGGTCCACAAAGACTCCTAAATCTCTTCCACATGGGCTGTTTTCAAGCCAGGTAACACTACATCCCTATATCTATGTATTTCTCCCTGTTGAAATTAATTTTGTGAGTGAAGGTCATTTTTGGATTCTGATCCTGTCCTCTCGGAAATTTGCTCTCCCATCCAATCTAGACTTGTAGTGAGCAACCCAAGTTTTATGGGAAGAAAAGAGCGAATTCCCAGCCATTTCCAAATCAGGCTACATTTTTTCCTTTGCACGAGGCATTCTTCTTGTGCCTCTCATGGGGAAGGGCAAAAAAGAGCCATTTAGGAAGATGACAACACCACAGGAAATCTGATTGGACTGCCCTTTGGCTTTTGAGATTCCAGCAGGCTTCAAACCAGTTCATTTTAGGTGTGAATGCTAGAAGTTGTTGCATTTGAAAAACCAGAACGTAAAAGAGTGCCGATAGGTTGAACAAGTATTTATTTTGCTTGGCATTTTGTGTCACATAATAATTACCTAAATGCTACACAGCAACCTCAAGCAAAGTTGTATTCTTGAGTATTCAAAAGAGATAGTTGGAAAGCTATTTTAAAAAGGTATTTTGTTAATGTCTCCAAAGTACTGTGTTACTATTATAATTACATTTTTAAAAGTAAACCCAGAATCCTTTTGTGGCATTACACTCATGTAAACTGAGCATGGATGAATGGTCTAATGTAGGTTAGACAAGGAGGTATTTTGTACTTATTTATGCAATGTTTCTTTCTTGGCTGAATGTTTCATAAAGAGGTTATTCCTATGTTGCATTGGGAAGCAATTTTAATATAAGTTAATGCTAACCTAACTCTTGACCATGTTCATGCCATGTGATCATAGAGAATTTAGCTTCATTGCACGGTGATATGCAAGTACCATTTTTCATGGAGGCATACTACATATTGTGCATGGATGTGAAAGCGCATGGGAATATGCATCCAGTTGCACATTCTGTGTTGACTCAGGGTTTGAATGTTGCCATTTTGTTATCAAGAAATTGGACCCTCTAAATAATGAATTATATAAAATGATATGGAATGGTAACCAGGGCTTCATGAGACCCAGCAGGCCACACTTCTTTTGTTTTACATTTACCTTTGTTATAAATTATTATTATTATTATTATTATTATTATTATTATTATTATTATTATTATTATTATTATTATTATTATATTATGACACAGCAAACAAGATAGATATGCTGGATTTCGTATCACAAAATCACAAGTTGAACACTTCCCAAGTGTCTAGGACTGTGTGATGTATTTTCGGATGATGCGCACAGATCCCAGTAGGGTGGCCTTTTGCAGTTGGCAGATCGTAATTTTCTCAATGTCTATTGCTTCCAAATGCTGGCTGAGATCTTTTGGCACAGCACCCAATGTGCCCATCACCACCGGGACCACCTGCACTGGTTTCTGCCAGAGTCTTTGAAGTTCAGTCTTGAGGTCCTGAGAGCGGCTGAGTTTTTCCTGTTGTTTTTCGTCAATGCCGACTGTCACCTGGGATGGCGACATCAATGATCCAAACCTTTTTCTTTTCCACAACTGTGATGTCTGGTGTGTTGTGTTCCAGAACTTTGTCAGTCTGGATTCGGAAGTCCACAGTATCTTTGCGTGCTCATTTCCCAATATTTTTGCAGGTTTGTGATCCCACCAGTTCTTTGCTGCTGGCAGGTGGTACTTGAGGCATAAGTTCCCAGCAGACCACACCTCTTTTGTTTTACATTTATCTTTGTTATAAATCTCCTTTGGAATGTTGTCCAGCCACACCCAAGACCTCTGCTTCTATCTCCATAATCTCCTTTCAATAAACTGGGAGACAGAGGGGAAATCTCTCAATGAATGTGTGTCAGAGTGTTTCCTGCTCTCATTGAAAAGATCAGGGCTATCTGTAGGAGTATCTGGCACTCATGCCTCTAGCCAGCTGCACCAACTGAATTCATTTTTACCCACAAGTATCCATTGTGGACACTGGACTCACCCTATTGTGCTCACCAGAACCAACCCATTAAGCCCACCACAAACTCTGTTGAGCATTGTGTCGCACCTCAGGTTAGTTTCACCAGGCTGCACACAGATTGAAGTCTTTTGTAGTTTATTAGGAAATAGAGAATAAACAGTTCTTAAAAAGCAAAGGTAAAGTTCCAAAAGATTGTTGGAAAACAAGGCTTCAAAGAATAATCCAAGAAATCATAAGGAATAAACAAGGTTCCATTAAGGCATGACAAAGTCCCATGAACATGAACACACAAAGCCTGCAGGATAATCCAGGAAAATGAGAGCTTGCTTCTTAGCTTGAGCGAGAAGTTGCTTTGACAAAGGTTTGTCTCCCAACACACTGTTTTAATACCCTTTGCCTAGCATGAATGCATTTCTTTGGCCTCTGACCTCCTTCTTGTTTGCTATTCTCACACTTCTGCGAACCTTGAATTCCAAACGGCCAGCTCAATCTAAAGATTCCGTTTCATCAAGGCCAGACAGCTCGTTATCATCAATCTGCTGTCGGCTATCAGACTGAGAACTATCCTCCTTTTCTGAGTCAATTTGCACCTGGCTAGTTTCAGTAACATCAACACCATTCCCTGCTGTGGGAAAGATTCAATGTTCTTCATCTTCTATAACAGGAACACTCTGAACCTGAATTCCATAATTCCCATCAGGATCATCTTGAACCTGAATCCCTTAATCCCCATCAGAGTCACTCTGAGTTTCCAGCTGAGTCACAACACATTGCCACACTGTATTCCTTTCCCAAGCACGTCTCCTGGAGGTGGGGCATTAAACAGAGTCACGCTTCAAATTCACGAATGATAGTTTATTTAATTTCCTGCCATACAAAGAGTCATCTGACAGAGTTCTGAGACACTCAGGACGGGGTTCCTAGCCAGTCAGTTTTTGAACCAATCAGGGGCTGGTGAGTTTTTTTTGAATAGCTATCAAATGAAATGAAAATGCTCTGTTTTTTTCCATTGCATTATGTCAATCTTTGGGAGAGCAGACTCCGCTGACATCTTTTCTGGACAAAAAGAATAAAAACCTCTGCTTTTGCCTTCTAACCAACTTGTAACACCCCTAAGCAGCGTGAACACTGGAAACCAACACGGAGGCCAATAAACAATCTAATATCTTTATTAAAGCAATAAAAGTTCTAAACAAAAATAAGCAGAGTATGTAGTCAAGCAATTGATCTTTTAGAAAAGATCAAAATTAGTCCAATAAAATGAAGTTATGTGTCCAGTATTAGAGTCTAAAGTCTTTAATCCAAATAACCGAAACACACTCAAACTCTTTGGAAGTTTGAGTGGGGAAAGAACAAGGCTTCGCAGGAAGATTCTTGAAGTGAAGTCCAGAACAAGGATTCAAGGCTAGGCAAGGTATTTCGTGATGGATCTGAAAACGCAGTCCAAACTTGGCAAGGAGTGGGACGCAACTCCCAGACTACTCGTGAGTAAACGTGCCGGTGGGCCGCTTGGAAGCTCAGGAACAAGAGATGATGTTCTTTAGTCAATAGTCACATTGACACCGTGACAGGGAAAACTCAGCGCAGAACTTTTATTGAAATTCAAGAGCTCCCCACAAGCAGGTGTTTGACTCCCCAAATCTTCCCAGAGATTCAAATCGCACCAGATGCCTGCCTCCCTGAAACTTCCCAAGAGAACCGATTTAGCCACAATCGCCTCTCTCCGCTAATCTCGCGCTTCTCCTTAAAATCTGTCTTTGGGAGCAATCTGTTTTGAGAAAAGCCCTTCTATCAAACACCAAACTTTCCGGAGAACCAGGCTCCGTTTCAAGGGCGTCCCTAATTGGCTCTGGCATGGAAATGTCAACAGGAGACATCTGGAAAGGGACGGAATCTTGCTGAGATGGAAGAAAGCCCAAATCCTCTTCAGTTTGATCTATGATGGCTGTGGGGTCATGGGCCAAAGGTGCCTGAGACATCACACAACTTGTGTCCTGATTTGGCTTTCTGGGTTAGGGAGACACACTGGGCTCCCAGAACTGGAGATGTTAGAGGAGTTGAAATCATGTAACAATTAACGTATGAAATTCATGGTACTAAACCTTGCTTTCAAATCTTGGCCCCTAACTTCCTTCCAGTCCCCAAACTGGCACCATTTATTGGACAGAGCCTGAAAATCAGTCCAAGACTGTTTGACAGATCTGGCTCTCCCTGGCAAATGAACGTATCATTCTGAGGGAGCGGCAAGCGGTCCAAAGAAAGGGTCATTACAGGCAGATTTATTCCACCGCGCTGGGCCACCACAAAGCTTATGGCTGCCTTAAATTCTCAAATTAGGGATTACAGGCTGCCAAGGCCTTGCATTAGCTCCTCAGGGGCCTGTAGTTCATTGTGAGAGACCAGCCAGAGGTGGAGAGGCCAGGAGAGACTTACAAGGGGAGGGAAAAGAAAAGGAAGCTGAGGAATGAATTGTGTGGCTCATTAGAAGCTGTTATTCATCATTTTTTTCTGCAGGAGTTTTGCTGCCACTCTTTAAGAAGAAACTGCTTTGTGTCTGCCTCTCTGGAGTTCGGTCTTGATGTAGCTGCAGCCTGGGGAGAAGGAACCGCTCACTTTTATTTCCAAATAGTTAACAGTAAGGAGGAAAGGTAGAGAAGGGGTGGAAGAAAGAGGAGTCATTGAAATTGCTCCAAGGAAAGGTTGGAAGCCAAGGAAATTGAGGGCTTATTTAGGGTGGAAATAATTGCCCAGCCTCCAAAGATAGCTTTGCTGGGGAGAAAGCCTATTTCACTCAAAAGAGACTCGCTATTTGAGATTACTTTCCACATCAGAAGATGGATGGTGACGCAAATCAGACAACTGATCCTGGATTTTAGTCCAAATTTTAAAGAATCTCTCCAAGGTGCTGAACTAACTTTGAAGATAGAATTCAGCACCTTGGATACTTCCTATAGATTTTATGCTGAACCTCAGATTAATTTCACAAGTGCACTGATGTGGGGTGCATCAACACTGAAGATATAATACTTGTTAAATGCTCAATGCTATGGAACCATGGAAGTAGTAGTTTTACAATGCCCTTACCTTTCTCTGCCAAAGAGTGATGGTGCCTCACCAAACTATTACTCTCAAGATTCCTTTGTATTGTGTCAAGGTAGTAAAAGTGGTGCCAAACTGATTTAACTCTACAGTGTAGATCAACCCTTGGAAACCAGCAAATGTAAAGGCTCAAACTACACTGATTGGCTGAAGATGGAAGGAAACAGGAGCCTTTAGGAATCCTGGCTTCTTCCTAGAAAAGAGAAAAACAAAACAAAGCTGGACTTTATATTCTTAGTTGGAAACTGTCAAGGAAAGTGTGCTTGGTTTTCAGAATATGGGCTTGCAGAATTACAGTTCTCATTTTGCAAGTTTGGAAGGGCTATCTAGGCCAGTGCAGTAGATTTAGTTAATGGGCTCCAATGGGAATTGGTAGATGCTGGATAAATGTAGTTTCTGGTTGCTTGCTTGAGAGTAACTCTTAAAAATAGGCCTTACTAATATTATATCCTATCCTATCCTATACTATAAACTCTGTCTTGATATCCATACTGAAATACAGTCATTAAAAGCAAATAAAGACAAACTTAACTAACTGTACATTTTGAGAGGGACATGATTGCCATTTTTACATATTTGAAAAACTGTTATAAGGAAGAGAGAGCATGCTTGTTTTTTGCTGCTCTGGAGACTAGGACTCAATGGAGCCATAGGTTCAAATGACATGACAGGAGATTCCACCTGAACATTAGGAAGAATTTCAGGATTGTAAGAAGAAGAATAGAATAATGGAGTTGGAAGATACCACAGGGGCCATGTAGTCCAACCCCCTGCTATGCAGGAAAAGAGCTGCTTAACAGTGAATCTCTCTGTCTTGGAGTCTGGTGGAAGCTCCTTCTTTGGAGGCTTTTAAGCAGAGGCTGGATGGCCATCTGTCAGGAATACTTTGATTGTGCTTTTCCTGCATGGCAGGGGGTAGGACTAGAGGGTCCATGTGGTCTCTTCCAACTCTATTATTCTATGGGGGTTGAATGAAAAGTAATGCCTCCACCTTCGTTACTCGGGTTTGGATGGGAATATTTTAATAAGTCAAACGCAGAAATAATCCTCAGAATGTGCTCTTTAACTACCACTATTCACTTTTCTACATAATCACCAGACAATTGGATACATTTCTGCCAACGATGAACAAGTTTTCTGAAGCCATCACGGAAGAAGTCGACACTCTGTTTCCACAACCAGCATCTCACAGGACCCATTGTGCACAGATCTTCCGATAGCCAAGCAAAGCAATCATGTGACCCATATGTTCTTGTGAACTGCAGATTATGCTTGAAATTTCTCTCTGAGTGATACGACAATCGTCCTGAATCAACCTGTCAACCTTTTGCTTGTGAAACTCGGTGGTTGCTGTCACAGGACGTCCAACTCTTTGTTTGTCACGCAAGTCAGATGTTCCCACCTCAACATCTTTAAACTTACTCGCCTTACGATGCACAGGACTCACATTAACACAATCACCATAAACAGCTTGCATTCTCTGATGAATCTCCTTTGGGCTGACACCTTCTGCTGTCAAGAATTCAGTGACTGCATGTTGCTTAAGTCTCATTGACTAACCGTCTGCACAGGGTTCCATACTTGGCACTTTAACAACACAACCGTTCAATGCTCAGGCTTCCCTGTCTGTGCAGGGTTCCATACTTCGCACTTTAAAAACACAACCGTTCATTGCTAAGGCTTCCCCGTCTGCGCAGGGTTCCATAGTTTGCACTTTAACAACACAACCGTTCAATGCTCAGGCTTCCCCGTCTGCACAGGGTTCCATACTTCGCACTTTAACAACACAACCATTCAATGCTAAGGCTTCCCACCAAATGGAACTGTAGAGGAGAGTCTACTGAACAAGCCAGTACCTGCTGCAGACCAGGACTGCCATCTGTGGAGGCGTTACGAAGGTGGAGGCATTACTTTTCATTCAAGTCTCGTATGATTCTGTGATTCTATGACTGGCAGCTCTTTCTGTCTTGGAAAGGAATAGTTGGAAGACATGTCTTCATGAAAGACTCAATGCTTTAATTGTCCATTCTATTAAACTGGGAGAAAAATAAGTTAAAAAAACGAAGAGCTTGCCTTGATTTTAGGTGGGAGATCTATAAGGAGTAACCTATTGTTGCGCCTGGCTCTGCCGCCGTGGTTATCGTCATTATTGAGTGGCGTGCAGCAGGAAGACAAATGGGCCAATCGCGAAGACGCCGCGTCTCCTCGCCGGGTGATAGACTACGTTTGGTTTTCATTTTGACAATGTGCTTATTGAATCGCTCAACAAATCAAAGGTTTGCCGTTCAGTTTTGCACGCAGTGCAGTTCTGAAGTTGGCAAAGCGGCATGCGGGGAAAACGACAAAGAGAACACAGAAGGCGGCGGGCGGCCTCCTGTTTTTGCCCCAGAACATAAAGCATATTGTTTTACTGTCTGAAATGGACAAGACCACACCTGGTTGATCCTATGCCATTGCCCTTTTTGAAGCCATTGGAATAGGCAGCAGAGCCTTATTGAAACCAGGGACGTTCCTATCCATCCCACAGTTAACCATGGACTGGAGCAGTGCTTCTGTGGAACCCTAGGGTTGCCCAAAGGCATCTTACAAATCATATGTAATTAAAAAATAAAAATAAAACCACACAAGGCCAACTATTTGATTTACAGTTTCTATAATAGCTTTTTTTTGCTACAACTATTGCTATCAATTACATAGTGATTTCAACATTTTCAACAAGAATGATTCATATGTAGACAATTTTTCATGTTGGTTCTACCGTTTTCCTCCCCCATTGATTTACTAGATATTAGTTAAGATTTAATTTACTAACACTAACACGAGTACCCAATCCACTCCCTTTTTTCTTCCATACCCTCCAGAAAAAAATATTTGGAAATGACTAATAAAATTACACACAAACTCAAGATGTTATACAGGAAATTGGGCGACCCATTTGAATTGGCATAAAATGATCCAGACTGTTTCAGAGTTCAATGGAGTCTCCTTTCTTGGAGGTTTTAAAGCAGAGGCTGGATGGCCATCTGGCAGGAGGGCTTTGCTTGGGTATTCTTATATGGCAGAATAGGATAGGACTGGGTGACCTTTGGGGGTACCTTTAGAGTTCTAGGGTTTTATGATACTTTGATTAAACAAATCAGGGGTAGAATTGGGTTCAGTGGAAAGTAAATGTCTTCTGGGGAGTTCCATGACTGAAAAGTTTGGGAACCATGGTAGTTTGGGAACCCCACATTCACTGGAGTTAGGAGCACAGGACCCCCATGAAAATGAAAAACCTCAAATAAAGCAATTGTTATTTCTTTAGAAATGTCTGTGTCTTCCAGCATGAGTGTTTGGACAACCTCTGCTGGAAACTGACCATTGAATCACATTGGAGAAGCCAGAGATATGTAGAGTACAATTGGCTCTCCAAATTTGTGGGTTTGAATTTTGTGGATTTGATTATTCACGGATAACATTAATATGCTCCCTCTAGGAATCTTTTATCCTTTACATTTGCTGAGAAGTGCAGCCCCACATACTGTCTTCTTGGCCGTGTCATATGACTTGCTTTTTGAACCACCCTCGATAAAATAGTGAAGAGAAGAGACATCACACTGGCAATGAAGGTCCGCATAGTCAAAGCAAATGTATTCCCCATAGTAACCTATGGATGCGAGAGCTGGACCATAAGGAAGGCTGAGCAAAAGAAGATAGACGCTTTTGAACTCTGGTGCTGGAGGAAAATCCTGAGAGTGCCTTGGACTTTGGCAAGAAGATCCAGCCAGTCCATCCTCCAGGAAATAATGCCCAATGGCTGCTCACTGGAGGGAAGGATATTGGAGGCAAAGATGGACTTTGGCCACATCATGAGGAGACTGGAAAGCTTGGAGAAGATCATGATGCTGGGGAAATGGAAGGAAAAAGGAATAGGGGTCAACCAAGGGCAAGGTGGATGGATGGCATCCTTAAAGTGACTGGATTGACCTTGAAGGAGCTGCGGATGGTGACGGCTGACAGGGAGCTCTGGTGTGGACTGGTCCACGAGGTCACAAAGAGTCAGAAGCGACTTAATGAATAAACAACAGGAATCCTTAGATCCTCCAGCATTTGCATTTTTCAACTATTGAAGGGCACTGCACCCCTAACCCCTGCAAAAGGGGACTTACTAACATCCCATATGAAGAACTTTAAGCTCTCCTGTGCTGTGCAAAATACGAGGGTTGAATGAAAAGTAATGCCTCCACCTTCATAACTCCTCAACTGATGGCAGTACTGTTATGCGGCAGGCACTCTCCTCTACAGTTCCATTTGGCGGGAAGCCTTAGCATTGAACGGTTGTGTTGTTAAAGTGCCAAGTATGGAACCCTGCACAGATGGTTGGTCAATTCGACTTAAGCAACGTGCAATCATTGAATTCTTGATGGCAGAAGGTGTCACCCCAAAGGAGATTCCTCAGAGAATGCAAGTTGTTTATGGGGATTGTGTTGATGTGAGTCCTGGGCATCGTTGGGTGAGTAAGTTTAAAGATGTTGAGCTGGGAACATCTGACTTGCATGACAAAGGGTTTGACATCCTGGGACAGCAACCACCGAGTTTCACAAGCAAAAGGTTGACAGATTGATTCAGGACGATTGTCATATCACTCAGAGAGAAATTTCAAGCATCACCAGCATTTCACAAGAATGTGTGGGTCACATTATTACTTTGCTTGGCTATCGGAAGATATGTGCACGATGGGTCCTGTGAGATGCTGGTTGTGGAAACAGAGTGTCGACTTCTTCTATTTTGCTTGGAGAAGAGAAGGTCAATAAATGACATGTTTAAGTATTTCTAAAGTTATCATATTGTGGAGAGAGTTGGCTTATTTTCTGTTGTTGCAGAGACTAAGACATGGAGCACTAGATGCAATCTACAGGAAAAGTGATTCCGCTTGAACATTAGAAAAAATCATAGAATCGTAGAGTTGAAAGAGACCTCATGGGCCATGCAGTCCAACCCCCTGCCAAGAAGCTGGAAAATCTCATTCAAAGCACCCTCTATAGATGGCCATCCAGCCTCTGCTTAAAAGCCTCCTAGAATCCAGTGGTCGTTAAAAAGCACATTCTAAGGGTTATTTCTGCGTTTGATTTATTAAAATATTCCCATCCAAACCGAAGTAACGAAGGTGGAGGCATTACTTTTCATTCAACCCTCGTATTTGCTGAGAAGTGCAGCACCACACATTGTCTTCTTGGCCATGTCGTATGACTTATTTTTTGAACCACCCTGGGACTCATTTGGGCTAAAGAGGAAATGCAAGAAGGTTTTTGTACATTAGGACTTGCAACGTCCCATAGTGAACTGCACAATGCATAACCAGATGCTTAGATGGATGCATAAATGAGCATGCATCCAAATTACTTCTTGGAAACACAATGAAATGGGTGCACACTTGCACACACAATGCAATGTTCCATTTCCTCAATTGTGTTCCATTTCCCAGCTCTGTATTTCCTCAATTGTGAACTGTGCAGGGATATTTCAAGTTGGACAAAAATGTCAAACGTTTCCATAGGGGACCTTAAAAGATTCCAGCTGATGAAAGGAAATAAGTATTCAAACAGGCAGCTGGGAAATAAGCCCTGAAGCCTCCTGTTCAAAGCGAGGAAGTTGATAAATCTACATGTGTTAGTTCTGCAGACTCTGGTTTGTCTGTGGATGATTTAGGAGCAAAGGCCCTGCTTCCTGTATCTTTCTGGTCCCATATTTCAGTTTCAGCAGGAAAAAAGCCTAGTTGGATCTCTTAAAACTCAACAGCAAGTGCTTTCATGCTGACACCTGTCTGCTTTTGCTTACTCACATGGTGAAGGAGCTCTCCATCCAAACAAAGTATCCATCGTCAGCAAGGATGCTCTAAATGATCTTTGGAGGCATCACTCTTTGCAACTGATGGAAAGGAGTTAAGAGTCCAAACAAAGCAGAAAGGTCTTCTCCACTAACCAGATGGCTTTGTGACACTTGAGAGACATTTGTATCTCTCCACGGGATCCTGAATCTGTACACTCCAAGAGATGGATAGTGCCTCTGCCCTTCTCTCCAAACACCTGCCTATCTTTTCAAACACCAAATCTCTAAAGATGTTAGCTAACCAACCAAATAGGCAGAATGGAGACCCAACATGATGAAAACTCCAGGTTCAGTGGGGCTCCTTTCCTCTGGGTCAAAGAAACTGGAAAGAAGACAAAATCATATGTTCAGACGCCATAAGGATCATCCAATTCAACACAATTTTGCCATGCAGGAATACAGAATCTGACTGCTTCCAACAGATAGCCATGCAGCTACTGCTTAAAGACCTCTAGAGAAGGAGACTATGGCGCAGGCTGGTTAGTAGCCAGCTGTAACAAATCACTATGACCAAGAGGTCATGAGTTCGAGGCCAGCCCGTGTGTTGGAGTGAGCACCCAACCATTAAAGTAAAAAATAGCCCTGCTCGTTGTTGACCTAAGCAACCCGAAAGATAGTTGCATCTAGCAAGTAGGAAATTTAGGTACCACTTATGTTGGGAGGCTAATTTAACTAATTCAAGGCACCATAAAAATCGTCCAGCAGTGTTTGGAATGAGGAAGTATCCATCAAGGACTCGGCGTCACAGTGGATGACAAAGCAGCAGCTCCCCCTGGGGCCGGGATGGAAGCTGGAAGCTGGAGATTGTTAAATTGCTTCTGTGTCTCTGTCTCTATGTTCATATGGCATCGAATGTTTGCCTTGTATGTGTACATTGTGATCTGCCCTGAGTCCCCTTCGGGGTGAGAAAGAAGGGATGAATATAAATACTGCAAATAAATAAATAAATCAGACTCTCAGGCAGCACATTCCATTATCAAACAGCTCTTACCATCAGGAAATTATTCCTCAATGCTTAGGTGGAACATCTTTTCTTGATGTTTGCATCTATTGCTCTGTGTCCTCCAGAACAGCAGAAAACAAGCTTGGCTCTTCTCTTGGAGTTTTAAAATATACTAACCTATTTTGAAGATTAAATGCTTAGTTACTTTAAGTATTTTAAGTGCAAAGTCACAGTTACAGTGATTAAGCATGAGGATAGTGAAATCCTGAAGTTAGAATTTCATCAGGTGTATATGATAATGAATGCATGTACGGAACATTGCGTCATGCAAGTGTATATAAGAACACTAACAGGATAAGTTAGAATCAGGTGTGGTGATAATGAATGGGGAAGTAGAGGATTCTGGAGAGAGTTGTGAATATACAGTGAAGAAAAAATAAAGCCTTCCTGTGGAAAGAAGCTCCTGCGCCTGTTGTTTATTGCAAGTATTGCTCATACTATAGATAGTAATTTAATATTGCTGGGAGGTCTGAGCAACTCTTCTTCAGGTTGAAGACATACCTGACACCCTCTTCAATGTGGTATCCTTCCTAATATTTAAACATTGCTCTCATGTCCCCTCTTTGCCTTCTCTTCTGCAGCCTAAACATTCCCAGCTCCGTATTTTGGTCAACATTATTTGATCCAGAAGCCTCCGGTATCAGAAGTCGGGAGAATCTGCTCAGTAGGGTTGTCCAAAAATTCGTTATGATTCTTATTTCGGAATTGTTTCGGATTGTTCTCGTTTTTTGAACCGAGTATTGAAATGTTGTCCCTAGGTGCAACTGGCAATGTAATTCGAACCATCGTTGGCCCATTCTCTAATTGTGTCTTAATGTTTCGTTAATCCCCCCCCAATTTTTTTTATATTTTTTAAAAATATTTTTAAAAAAATATTTTGTTTCTGTAACCTAACTTGAATGGGAGCCTAGCGCAGCCTAAAATGGCTACCGCTCCCAGGCCAATCAGAGACTTCCACGATGGCTGGAAAAGGTGGGGGCTAGCGTCCTCTGCGTCCACATGGTAGATCTCCATAAAAAAACCCTCCCTTACCCTGGCAAGTCATTCTGGGGCTGGGTTACCGAGCAGAGAGGGTGGTTTGCGCTGCGCTAGGAATCAAGCTGCCTGCATTGAGGGGAGAGAGGGTTAGAAGGCTTTGGGTCTGGGAAGGGATGGCTTTTGTTGCTGGTTCGATTTTGTGTGTATTTTTTGGGTAATTGGCTTGGGGGTTGTGGGATCTGGCAAAGAGTCCTTCCTTGAAAAGAGGCATTAGGCAATTTTTAGTTTTCAAAGGACGTGGGCGCCAAGGCATAACTTTCCTGAAGCTCTGTTTCTATTCCCAAGCCCTCTGCCTCATGTTTGATTTCAGCAATCGATCAGCCAATGTTTTGAATCCTTAAAGGGTCCTACGAAATCTATAGTTTCCAAAGGACATTGCCAATCCTGTCAAGGCATTGCTTGGTGTGTGCTGCGTTTCTAATCCAAAGTCTACACAAGTAGAAGAGGGACTTTCACAGTAATAAGAACCCAATTGAACAGGAAATAAGACTTTCAAACCAGGAACAGGTTTCTTCAAATATTGAAAAATAGTGTATTATAAAAGGTTATGAAAATTTGCCAAAAATCATAGGAGACAGGAAACGTTCTGCAATTTGTTGAGCAAAGAGTGTTGAATGTGATCTCCCACTGTACCAAATTTGATGAGGATAGCTCAAGAAATGAGAGCGGGAGAGCCCTGTAAAAGCCCCCCCCCCCCGGTTTCCTTTTTTTTGGTGATTGCACATGCGCCATTTTAGAAACATTAAGAATCATTACGAATTTTCGGAAATATCCAAAATTTTTGGGTGAAAAATTTGGAAATACTTTCTATATCGAAGCGCCGGCACCCCCTACTTTAGAAACAAGAATTGAAACATTTTTTCCATCGATCGGACAAGCCTACTGCTCAGGGATTCCCTTTAAAGATGATAAAGAACTCTCCAAGGTACTGAATCTCTCAAGCAGCACTTTGGAGAGCTTCTTCAATGCCTGAAATAAAACCCAGTGTCTGCTCACTGCATAACTGATATAGAAGTCACCCGAGAAGTGTCCATATTATGGAGAAGAGTCAAGTTAACTTGCAGACTGAGCATGGGGACAAGACAGTGCTAAATAGCCTGTATTCACCCTGCTGAGCTATAATTTCCTCACTATCTCCCCCAATGTCACCTACTCAGGGATAAGAACAACTGAGTTTTAATTGAGTTGCTTTTCTCAGAATCCCACCTCTATTTTTGTTCCATCTTTTTCTCACCAACAGGATGCTGGGCACAGTTTCAGACCTTGTGCTACATCTCCACTGTAGAATAAATGCAGTATGTGATCTGGGCTGAATGGTATTGTGATGACTCATGGGCCATGTAGTCCCGTTCCTAGTACTATTGTGGCAGATGAAGAGGACAACTTGGGTTTCCCACCGTTTCAGCCAGAATTGGAGCCCTTGCGCCTGCAAGATGTTTGCCCACAAGAAGTCAGCCAAACAAGCCTTGAGCAGAAATCTCCCCCGTTTTCTCGCCGGGATAATTATAATCGAGATAGAGGCGCTAGGGAGGCGAATCGCAGAAGCGCCAGAATTGCTGCCAGACAATTAGCTGATTAAGCCTGTTTCCCTTGGGAAATCTTAAGGAGTCATGCATCTGGACACAGTATGGGTTTCACTTCTTGTTCCCCAGGGAAAGTGTTCCTTGGCGGGAAAACAAGATCCTATATAGGTGTTTAACCGCAAGGGGATCCTTGCGGAGTCAATTCGTCAGCTTCGGGAGCGAGATCGTGTGTGGACTCGCTATTCCAGTTCCTTGTTTCCAGGACCTTGTTCTTGTTCCAGCCCTGCCTTGTTTCCCCGGACCTTGCCACGGACCTCGCCACGGACCCTGTTCTCGTCTCTTGCTTCTTGTTGCCTTGAATCAAGCCTTGTTTGCCAAGAATCTATTTTGCTCTCCAGCCTCGTTGTCAAGCTCCATTGGACTAAAGGACCTTGTCATTTCCCCACACTTTGCTTGGCAAAGTGTGTGTTTCGGTTATTGGATTATAACTTTGGATTCTAATATCTCATATTGGACATTGTTTCCCTGGACTATATTTGACCTTTCCTGAAAGGTCTACTTCTGAACTATATTCTTCACTTGTTTTTATTGACTTTATATATTCCTTTAATAAAGATATTAGATAGATTCTGGTCTCTGTGCATGGTTATTGGTGCTCTGCAGCCTGGGTCCTGACAGGTATGGAATCCTGGGAATTCTAGTTTTGCAAGGTTTTTAGCCTTTTTTTCCCCAAGAGCAGTGGTGCCTTACCAAATTACAACTTCCACAATTCCATAGCAATTAAAGTGGTGCTGAATTGCATTCATTCTACAGTGGAGAAGTGGGGACTGAACTATTGATGTGCTATGAAACTCAGGTGCCATAAATGCATGCAGATTTATTTATTTATTGGCCATGATATAATATATAACATCCACATTTGGTTCCATGAGTAAAACTGATCCCTATTCTTAGATAATGCATATAACTACTCATAAGTTCTTCCAATGAACCTCTTGATTCATTGGGATTGTGGAAACAGAAACAATATTTTCCATCTATTTAGACAGTGTTGGCATTAAAATGAAGGGAGGTGGAATGCAACCCCTTAACTACATGAGTGCAGATGCGCACTATGCTAATGTAATTGTTGGATATTATAGAGTTACATTGAAGAACGTAGGGATTCCTAGAGAGCTACTTAATACATTCTTAAAAGACCATTCCCCCTCCCCCTTTAAGGAAATTATGGATATGGGTTCCAAGTTGATAGACAGGTGGCATTATTATACACATTTTTGTATATATATACAGTAGAGTCTCACTAATCCAAGCCTCGCTAGTCCAAGCCTCTGGATAATCCAAGCCATTTTTGTAGTCAATGTTTCCAATATATCGTGATATTTTGGTGCTAAATTCGTAAATACAGTAATTACAACATAACATTACTGCGTATTGAACTACTTTTTCTGTCAAATTTGTTGTATAACATGAAGTTTTGGTGCTTAATTTGTAAAATCATAACCTAATTTGATGTTTAATAGGCTTTTCCTTGATCAGTCCTTATAATCCAAGATATTCGCTTATCCAAGCTTCTGCCGGCCCGTTTAGCTTGGATTAATGAGACTCTACTGTATCCCTATTGATATATGCATGTTTGTACATCCTTGCATTGGCAACGATTTGGACATCTGTATTTTTGCAAAATACCCGTGAAATGCAAAGACTTTGAGTTTCCGAGATTGGCAAGGGATAGACTGAAATACACAAGTTCTAAAACTGTTTGTTGTTTTTCAGTTGTACCCATTTTTAGAAACTCATACAGTATTTTTCATAATTTTGTTCCTTTTTTGTTTTCTCGGAATGCACCATGAGCTTACAAACATGCGGATTTGCAAAGCAGAAGGTACAGTTTGTCTCGCGAGGAATCTCAGGAGGCATAAAATGGATTCCTTAATTGAGAATCTTATCTTCGGTGAAATTCTTTTCCCTCCCTACTTACGTATGGGAAGCATAATTTCAGTAGCGGTTCCATTCACTGTGAGTGGGAATCGAGAGGTTACTTCACATTCAGTTTTGTTTCTCCTCTGGTTGAAACAAGATGCTGGATTCTGTCCTATTTCCAAGAGTCAAACTGTAAAAAAATGTGAAAGATAAGAACGAACCCTGCGAGCAGAGTATTCACACTTGCAAGGCAGAAGCTGCACAACTACCAGTCCCATATTCACCCACATTTGCACAGAAATAAATCAAGCTTATTCTTACCTTAAATCTGTAAACCAAGGACTCCATCACATGCAAGTTCCCATTTTCATACACTTCTAAAAGTGTTCCTAAACAAAATACCATGGAGCTCATAATATGACACTGACAGACTTCCTGCTGTTATCTGTGGTGTTTCATCAGTAAACTGTGTCTGAAGTGTGGAGAAACAAGAGCAACTGAAGCTGGGAGAAAATAGTCTTCTGAGGTCCAGATGCACCTGGAAATGGGAGAAAGCATGTAAAAACATGTGGGATGAGATCTGTCTTGTTCACCTGTTTTGAATCATTTCAGTGATGTGGAGGAATGGGCATTCCTATGGGCAGGGTCCTATGCCTCACTTCTTTTACAAAGCCCTCTTGCGTGAACCTGAAATATTAATTTAATTAATGTAATCCTATGGAATAGAGAAATTGTAATATATCACCACTTTGGTTGCTGTGAGTTTTTTTGGCAGTATGGCCATCTTCCAGCAGTATTTTCTCCTGATGTTTCAACTGCACCTGTGGCTGGCATCTTCAGAGGTTATGTTAGCAGTGAAGCAAGTGGAGTGTATATATACTTGTGGAATGATGCCCAGGGTGGGAGAAAGAACCCTTGTCTGTTTAAAGCAAATATGAATGTTACAATGAGCAAGTTTAAATAGCACTCAGTAGCTATGAAACTGCAAAGTCAATCAGCAAGGGTATCTGCATAGAGGCAACCTGGCCTTTATTGCCTGGAGACATCCTTTGTTTGAGAGGTGTCAATTGACACTTGATGGTTTTCTGTCTGGAGTTCTACTGTTTCTGAGTGGTGTTCATTATTTAATGCCTTGATTCTAGTGTTTAATACTGGTAACCAGATTTAGTTCATTTTCATTGTTTTCTCCTTTCTGTTGAAATTGTTCATGTGCTTCTTGTGGATTTCAATGGCTTCTATGCGTAGTCTGACATAATGGTTGTCAGAGCAGTCCAGCTCTGACTTCTCATGTGTTCTTCTCATATAGTATTCTGTGTCCAGGTTGTTTCATCAAGTGCTCTGCAATCAAGACGGTGGCTAATAATCACATGCCAGTTAACACCTCCCTAACAGAGGGTGCCTCCAGGCAACAGAGGCCAGGCTACCTCTATGCAGATACCTTCACTGATTGACTTTGCAACTTCATGGCTACTCAATGCTATTCAAGCTATTGGCATATATATTCGGTGTTGCACTGCGTTAAATCTTTTATATATTGTATTTTGCTATGTTATTTAACTATTTTAACTGTTTTATTCTTATTTTATGGTATTATGATGTACTGGTAGTTATCCTACCAGTTGTGTAAGCCGCCCTGAGTCCCCCCCCCCCCCCCGGGGAGAAGGGCGGGGTAGAAATATTGGAAATAAATAATTGCAACATTCACACTTGTGGGGTTGTTGTGTGTTTTCCAGGCTTTCTGGCCATGTTCCAGGAGTATTCTCTCCTGATGTTTCAGCCACATCTATGGCAGGCATCCTCAGAGGTTGTGAGGTACCTTTCTTGGCTGTTTGAGGCAAGTGTGAATCATAGAATCATAGAATCATAGAATAGTAGAGTTGGAAGAGACCACATGGGCCATCTAGTCCAACCCCCTGCTAAGAAGCAGGAAATCGCATTCAAAGCACCTCCGACAGATGGCCATCCAGCCTCTGCTTAAAAGCCTCCAAGGAAGGAGCCTCCACCACGGCCCCGGGGAGAGAGTTCCACTGTCGAACAGCCCTTCTCACAGTGAGGAAGTTCTTCCTGATGTTCAGGTGGAATCTCCTTTCCTGTAGTTTGAAGCCATTGTTCCCTTGTGTCCTAGTCTGCAGGGCAGCAGAAAACAAGCTTGCTCCCTCTTCCCTATGACTTCCCTTCACATATTTGTACATGGCTGTCATGTCTCCTCTCAGCCTTCTCTTCTGCAGGCTAAACATGCCCAGCTCTTTAAGCCGCTCCTCATAGGGCTTGTTCTCCAGACCCTTAATCATTTTAGTCGCCCTCCTCTGGACGCTTTCCATGAATGTGAATGTTGCAATTGGTTCTTTATCCCAACCTGGACTTTCGACAGCTATATAAATCCCACTTGCCTACTTCCAACAGACCTCACAACCTCTGAGGATGCTTGTCATAGATGTGGGTGAAACGTCAGGAGAGAATACTTCCGAAACATGGCCATACAGCTTGGAAAACTCACAGCAACTCAGTGATTCTGGCCATGAAAGCCTCTGACAACAAGTCTCTGAATTTTGTCACTCTGATGTCATTAGAGTGATGAATCCATTCTGGGTTTTAGTCTGAACTGTAAATAACTATCCAAGGTACTAAACCCAATTCCTCCCAAATAGATCCAGAACTTTACTGGGTTTGTTTAAAGTTCGGACTACAACTCGGAGAAGATACATTGCCACCCCAAAGACATGGAAACGATGAGTCTTTGCCATTGCGGCTTCCTAAACCCAGAGCAAGATAAAGTTTCTCAAAATGCCAAGCAAGCCCTTTGAATGGCTGCTGCGATTGCAGGGCCGATGTCGAGAGGCATGAGAATCCCTTTAAGCGCTTTCCTTCTCAACCTGTCTAGACAAAATAATAATAATCATCCGACTTGAGTTGCAACGTTCTCCTCCATTTCACGCAAATGATATTCATTTGCGTTTTAATGTCTCTTTTGAATAACTTCCAGGGCGGCTCTATAATTTGGGAGAAAAAGGCGCGATGCCAGATGCATATGTGGAGAAGAAGGCACCGAACATGTAATTGGACATAATATCTCTCCTCCACTCAAGGAAAACTACACAACATCTTTCTTGGTCTATTTAGTCAAAATGCCGCAACCGTGTTGCTGTGGCACTCAGGAACAATAAAGATGCAAATAGCATTGACAACTCTCGAGCTCCTGCCAGGGCAGTTACCGGGGAGAAGATTACCGCATCATCCTGATGCGCCGCTATGAAATCCACTCGGCGCACAGAAGTGCACTTTGGCAGCGCAAAGCCTTTTCAAGAAAGGTCATAGGAATTACCTTTGAGAGCCATGCACTCTCTTTTATCAGCTTGCCCAAAGGCCATCAACTAATGTGATCTGGGCCAAGATCTTGCATTGTGTTTCTCAGGTTTTCAGGGTCCAGGTTTTCGACTAGTATTTCTAGATCAGGCATGGGCAAACTTGGACCCTCCAGGTGTTCTGGACTTCAACTCCCACAATTCCTAACAGCCGGTAGGCTGTTAGGAATTGTGGGAGTTGAAGTCCAGAACACCTGGAGGGTCCAAGTTTGCCCATGCCTGATCTAGACTTATACATCTTCTACATATATAAAAATGCAATGTGCATAATTAGGACTGAGTTAGCAACAAAACCACTGGGCCAAATCACACCAAATTTGGCCACAAAACTAATCACTTTCCAAGGAGTGATCATCAAAAATAAAAAGAAAAAAGAAAATAGAGACAAGGCCAGAAAAATCCCCCCAAATAAAAAAAACACTATGCGCATGCGCAAGAAGAAAACAGCTAGGCTTTGAGGCTGCAAGGCTATTCACTGCTATTCCACCTGGCCAACAAAGGATTACAATAGCCACAGCAACATGTGGTTGGGCACAGCTAGTGAGTATATAAAATAGACCTTATTCTTTCTTTTTCTCCAGATGCACCATTGATTCCATGACACTAGTGAATGGAGTATTTCCATTGTGGTTTTCTACCGAATGCCACTTTCAAGCAACTGATGGTGAAACTGGATAAAAATAAAGGATACGGCCTGTTGTATATAGTGATGTATAAGTAGACATTTTCGTTAAGAATTGCCCCCCAAAACCTGGTTCAACTTATCCATGGATCAATGTGAATACTGCAATGTAACTTTCATTTCAAAAAGGAACTAAGAAGAGTGGTGAAAGGTGAAAGCTTAAGAAGAGAAAACAAGTCATGCCAAGCAAATGTTCTCTCTCTTTTTGATAGTGCTACAAAAGTTGACTTCCCTGGATCTAGACTCTATACCCCTATTGATGCAGGCCAAGATCCCATTGGTTTTTTTCACTGCCGCATCACATTGTAGGCTCATGTTTAACTTGTTGTCCACGAGGACTCCGAGATCTTTTTCAGACATACTGCTGTCAAGCCAGGCGTACCCCATTCTGTATCTTTGCATTCCATTTTTTCTGCCTAAGTGAAGTATCTTGCATTTGTCCCTGTCGAACTTCATTTTGTTAGTTTCTGCCCATCTCTCCATCTCTCATTTTGGATTCTGCTCCTGTCTTCTGGAGTGTTAGCTCTCCCTCCCAATTTGGTGTCATCTGCAACCTTGATGATCCTACCTTCTAGCCCTTCATCTAAGTCACGGGTCCTCAAACTTTTTAACAGCGGGTCAGTCCACAATCCTTCAGACTGTTGAGGGGCTGAATTATCATTTGAAAAAAAAAATACGAACAAATTCCTATGCACACTACACATGTCTTATTTGTAGTGCAAAAACAACAACAACAAAAACAACAATGAAAGAACAACACAATATTTAAAAATAAGAATAACCAACATAAACCTACTAGGATTTCAATGGGAAGTGTTGGCCTGCTTCTGGCCAATGAGATAGTAAAGTTAATTGGGGTTGTTGTTGTTGTTGTTGTTGTTGTTGTTGTTGTTGTTGTGTGCCTTCAAGTCATTTCAGACTTCGGGCAAGCCTAAGTCTAAAACTGAGGGCGGGGGCCAGGTAAATGACCTTGACCTAAGTCATTAATAAAAATGTTGAACAGAACTGGGCCAGGACGGAACCCTGCTGATGGCCCTCCACTCATCACTTCTGTCCAGGATGAAGAAGACACATTGGGAGCCGTAGTTTTGTCTAGCCCAAAATGGTAAAACCTGTCCAACAGTAAAATGTGCTGCTGCCTCGGAGTATGGTGGAGTCTCATCCTCCATAAGCTTTTAAGCAGAGGCTGGATGGAGTTGGTTGTATGTTCCTGCCTGGCAGAAGAAGCTCAGACTATTATGTCCCTTGGGGTCCCCATCCAGCTAGTAGTCTATGATCTTAGAACATGGTTTCCAGACCTTTTACTATATTGGTCTCACTCCTCTGGACATGTTCCAGCTTGCCTTGCTTACATCCAGATCAGAGCCCTAATGTTTGACATTCCTGCATCCTTCTGCTTGAGTTCAATGCACCTTTGCCATGCATCACTTAGGGCCTGTCAAAGAGATCCCCCTGAAATGGATTTGCCGCAGGTCGGGAACAGGCATGGCTCATCCATCATGGCTGGAGCTGAAAGATGGAAGCTATGCCTCCGATTAGGCAAAGAGGTAACAGACACGGGAGGTGGGCTGTCAGAAAAACACAAACAGCCAGGAGAGGAACAAACACCATTGCTGCAGGGAGAGCAGAATTCGTCTGCGGGTCTCAATGTGTCTTTGTGGCCATTGACTTCTCCAGGATGCCCTTTTTCTGGTCAAAGAAGAGGATGAATTGTCCTCTGGGATATCAACAAGAGAGGTGATTCACTTTTAAAATAAATTCCAGGTTTAGCACAAGAAAGAATCAGGTTTTATAAACCATAAATGCATTGCCAGATACATTCAGTTGGCAGCGGCTGGTATTTTTGGCAGTCCCTAAATTGACCTGGGGTAGAAATGTGCTTTCGAGACTTGCTGCTGCTTTAGAAAATGGCTCAGACTGTTTCAGAAATTAGCTGAAGCAAATGATAATTCAGCATTTGGTGAACTCAATGAGTTAGGACCTCTTAGCCAAGGATGGGATTCATGTGTTTGGATTCTAGCTTTTAAGCAGAGGTTGGATGGCCATCTGTCGAGGGTGCTTTGAATGAGATTTTCCTGCTTCTTGCAGTGGGTTGGACTGCATGGCCCATGAGGTCTCTTCCAACTCTATGATTCTATGATTCTTTCTAATGTTCAAGCAGAATCACGTTTCCTGTAGATTGCCTCTATTGCTCCATGTCTTAGTCTCTGCAACAACAGAAAATAAGCCAACTCTCTCCACAATATGATAACTTTAGAAATACTTAAACATGTCACTAATTGACCTTCTCTTCTCCAAGCAAAACACACAACTTCCTTAGTCATTTGTTATAGGCTTTGGTCTCCAGACCTCTGCTCATTTTGGTCACTCTTCTCTGGAGACATCCCAGTTTCTCCATATGCTTCTTGAATTGTGATGCCCAGAACTTGAAACAGTGTTCTTCCAAGTGGTTATGACTTCCCTTGACTTTAGACACTATATTCCTATTGATGCAGCCTAGAATCATATTGGCTTTTAAAAAATGCTGCATTGCACTGTCAAGCTTTCGATCTACTAAAACTCCTAGACTCCTGTCACATGGATATGTCTAACCTGGAGAAGAGAAGGCCAAGAGGCAACATGGTAGCCCTGTTTAAATATCTGAAAGGACATCATACTGAAGACCCAACAAGCTCCAGAGACTGAAATAGAGAGCAGTGGATCCAAACTATAGGAAAAGAGATTCCTTTTAAACTCTAGGAAGAACTTCCTAATGGTAGAAGCTATTTGATAGTGGGAAATGATATCTCAAACTACAGTAGAGTCTCCTTTGCTGCATTTTTTACACAAGAGACTGGATGGCCATCTGTCAGGAGGTCTTGAATTGTTTTTGTTGTATCCCAGCCACAGGCTGGCCAGATTCAAGATGAAGATGAAGGGGATTCTGGTTTTGGGATTCAAGAGCAGCAGTCTGAGGCTGAAGCCAGCTCAGAGATGCAGTTTCAGTTTGAGCAAGATGAACTGCTGACCCCAGAAGAAACAGATAACGGTCAGACTGACATTCATCCCTTGAGAAATGATGAGGGAGAAACTTCAGCTTTGGAAAATAATGAGGGAGACGGTTTAGCTCCAGGCCAGGTGGAAGATAACGGTAGCACAAGCAATGAGTTATCAAGAGAGGACCGTTTGTCTTGGATGGGTTCCCAGTTTCGTAGAAGTGAGCGTTTAGCGCGCAAACGGGAGTCTAGCTGTGGGAAGAGGAACGCCTTCCTGAGTTGTTATTAAAGTGTGCTTTTGCAGATCACTCTTTGTCAGAGCGATTCATCGCTTCATCTATGTGGATGTTTTTCCTTGCCAGTGTTCTTGGATCCTTGGGCCTTGTTCTTTGGACTCTATGGACTAATACCCTGCCTTGTGGATTATTTTGGATTCTTGGACCTTGTTCTTTGGACTCTATGGACTAATACCTTGCCTTGTGGATTATTGCTCTTGCCATGCTCTTTGAACTTATGAGCCTTGCATTTTGGATCATTGGACATTTCTTTACCTTGTGATCTTATTGGACTTATTGTCTCTTTCACTACAACTTTGAACTACCTTTTGATTGTTTGCTTGATTTATAACCTGCTTTGCTTAATAAAAACTTCAAAAGACTACCTGTGTGTCTGACTGGGTATCTATAGCAAGGTGAACTTAGCCTGAGGTGCGACAGTTTTTTCCTGTTTGGAAGAAGGAATTGGGATTGGATTGCCTGGGGTTCTCTTCTATGATCTAATGTCAATTGTCAAATGTAATGGGATGTACTGTATATACTCGAAGATAAGCCGAGTTTTTCAGCCCTTTTTTTGAGCTGAAAAAGCCTCCCTTGGCTTATAATGGGGTTAGGGCTGGGCAACAGAACCTGGAGGCCATGGCTTTCAATAGATGATATATTTCTCTCTTACCCTCCCTTATCAGTGTGTTTTACAAAGCCTCCCTTGCTCTTAATGTTTTGAAAAGGAAAGACGCCCTTGCAAGTCAGGAAGAAGAAAAATATATATCCATTAATCTTATAAAAGCATTTTCCCCTGAAATATTTGTTAATCTCTGCTACAGATATATAGGCATTAACCTCCTGCATGTCTTTGCAATCACTATCTGTATCTTTCTATCTATCTACATTAATTTTATCTATGAATTTTCCCCTCATATGTTTGCAGGTCTTTGCAAATCCTATATACATATAGATCCATGTACCTGTATATCTCTATCTATATATATACATTATTTAACCTACTGATGCCTTGATTAATGTAATTTTATTGGTATCTACCATATATACTCGAGTATAAGCCGACCCGAATATAAGCCGAGGCACCTAACTTTGCCACAAGAAAACTGGGAAAACATTGACTCAAGTATAAGCCGAGAGCAGAAAATTTCAGAAATAAAAATAGATACCAATAAAATTGCATTAATTGAGGCATGGGTAGGTTAAATGGTTTTGAATATTTACATAAAACTAATTTAAGATAAGACTGTCCAACTCTGATTAGATCATTATTCTCATATTCTTCAATGTAAATGCCCTTATGTATCCTTTTAATAATAATAGAGTACAATAATAAATGTAATAACAATAATAATATCAGAGTGAAATAATAAATGTATTAATAATAATAAAACAGTAAAATAAATGTAATAGTAACAATAATAATAGAGTAAAATAATAAATGGAATAATATCAATAAAAATAGAGAAAATAGAGAATATAAAAGAAGCAGATCAAAAAAAACTCGCAAAGGAACAAGGGCTGAACGGAAGTTCAATTTCTGTAATTGTTTTTTTTTCTTTCTTTTTTAAAAAAATTTTCTTTGGCTTTTCACCTATCTTTTCCAAACTTTCCTATAAATATTGTTCCCCCTCTTTCGATGTACAAGTAGTTTCAAAACCTTTAATAAAATCATTTAAAAAAAAATATCAGAGTGAAATAATAAATGTATTAATAATAATAAAACAGTAAGATAAATGTTATAGTAACAATAATAATAGAGTAAAATAATTAATGTAATAATATCAATAAAAATAGAGAAAAATAATAAATGTATCATATATACTCGAGTATTAGCCGATCAGGACCCTCACTCGAGTATAAGCCGAGCGGTGCTTTTTCAGTCCTAAAAAAGGGCTGAAAAACTAGGCTTATACTCGAGTATATACAGTATTTTTATTTTGAAATTTACTGGTAGCTGCTTCATTTTCCACCCTCGGCTTATATTCGGGTCAATAAGTTATCCCAGTTTTTTGTGGTAAAATTAGGTGCCTTGGCTTATTTATTTATTTATTTATTTATTTATTTATTTATTTATTTATTTATGTATTTATTTATTTGCAGTATTTATATTCCGCCCTTCTTTCTCACCCCGAAGGGGACTCAGGGCGGATCACATTACACATATAAGGCAAACATTCAATGCCTTAACATAGAACAAAGACAAAGACAAACATAGGCTCCGAGCTGGCCTCGAACTCATGACCTCTTGGTCAGAGTGATTTGTTGCAGCTGGCTGCAGCTGGCTGCTCAACAGCCTGAGCCACAGCCCGGGCCCATATTATATTCAGGTCGACTTATACTCGAGTATATACGGTAAAACTGGTTACAGGTTTGTGTCATGCATCAGAATTGTCTAATGAAGCCATAGTATGCAATAATAACAACAGCTGTATTGTGTTACCTCTTTGCTATTATTTGTGAAGAAGGCACTCCTAAGAAACGAGGCCTGAACTTTTTCAATGGAAGGCTGGATTATATTGAGACCTGAGGATGGGTCTGCTGAGACGCCTGTCTTTCTGGAGCAGGTGTTTGGAAAACGGACTTCCCAGAGACAGGTGGCTTTGTCGTTGCAGGACGAGACGGAGCTTCTGCAGCAAGAAATGATTTTTGCTTAATGTTCTGCCCGTGGATGTGAACCCTCTCTTTAAAAGCCTTTCAGCAAAAGGTAGTCGTGGAAAATTGTGTGCCAATACCGCTGCTCTCCCATTTCCCCGCGTCGAACTTTCCCTAATTGTTCTCTGGGCTTGTCCTGTTCCCAGCCGAGCTCTTCATTCTGAAAGGTTCCCTAACCTGACAGATGTTGGTATTATCTGAGCTTAAATGCGAGGCGTCCTCCGCTTTCACCACCTGTTCCCAGCCTCTTCACTCCAGCTATTTATCTCTAAGGGAAAACCTTGTCAATTGCTCTTTCAGAGGGAGACTAAGCGTTTCATCGCCATTGAATGCCTATTGCCACTTCGACCCCGGTAGCAATATCTTCAAAGAACGCAAGCAAAGCCAGGCAGGTTGACCTCTCCGTTGATGCCAGTGGCTGCCGCCGTTTGAAAAGGACATTTTTTCTCTTCAACCCCCACCATTCAGACAGTTTCTGTCTCAGAAATTATATTCAGTCTTTCACATTTTTGGATGTAATAGGTACAAAGTGACAAAGCTCCTCTTCGGTTCTGAAGCCCCCTTCTCTGGAGGGTTTTGAGCAGAGGCCGGGTGGCCATCTGTCCAGAGTGCTTTGATTGTGTTTTCCTTCAAGACACAATCCTTCAAGACCAGATGGCCCCTGGGGTCTCTTCCAACTCCATAAATCTATGATTCTATGAATCTCACAGTCCTCCAATGTGGCTCAATGGTCAGTTTCTGCTTGAAGAGCCTTATTATCCAAATCCACAACTAACCAAGTCTGCATAAGTCACTATAAGTTCCAATGCCAGTGGGAGTTAATTAATTAGAAGCAGCTTCTTTGGGGTCTAGGTTCAGACAGTTAGCCTTACCAAGTTACGAACATCTGTGGTTCTGCGATTTTGGTTCCAAAATCTGAAATTTGGAGTCAATCTCCAAGGACAGGGTTTTGATGCTGTTGTTAAGCATGGCTTATGAAGCATCAACCACAGTTGCTCAGAATAGATGTTCATTTGGTTTTCCTAACTTTTGCAGAATCCCTGAAATATTAAGATTTACCTGTGTTATAAAAAACACATCTCAAAATTATAAGTTATGAGATGCAGCTCCATTGGGACATTCAGCACACCCACATTGCCTTTTCCATGTTGCCCTGTAATAACCTCTGATGAGTTTCCTTGGAATGATGCCTCACCCATCTCAGACTTCAGGAAACAATTCTCCCAATTGGCACAATCCTTTCACCATGAACCAAGAGCCTTGGGGGAAGCATGCAATGGACTTGTGTCAGAGCCTCTGGGTCTTCTTTTCAGTTTCACCTGATAAGATCTGGGTTATCTTTGAGAACACTTTCTCTCCTATGCCCCCAAACCAGACCCACCCTTGACATCCATTGAGACAGACAACACCTTATGCACCCATTGTTTATCTGAACTAATGCCATTGTGTCAACCAGAGAAGGAATATTAAACCCATTATTGATTGCCCTACTTATTTCCTTTCTGATCACACCACTCTTATGGGTGGAACGATAAATTGACACAATCTTCAAAATAGTCCAATGAGAGTTTATTAAAGTTTCCTGCCACAGCAAAGACCAACTAGCAACGACGTCAAATAGAGTCCTGGACCACTCAGGGAATGGATCCTAGCTGGACATTTTCTGGACCAATCAGGAACCAGTGCGGTAGACCTGAAGAACTATCAAAATACAAAAGATATGCTGTGTATTCACAATTGCAGCATGTCAGCTCTTTGAGTGCCATCTCTGCTGACATCCTCTCTGGCCATTGATAATAAAGCCTCTGATTTTGCCTTCAGCTCGCTTGTGTCTCATTTGGCCTTTTGGGAAGCTAGGCACGCTGGACTCCGAACCAGCGGTTCCTGCAGAAGCTGAAATTACACAACAAGTTGATTCACTATTCCACAATTAAGTCAATGAGTCTATTCTAATTGGGACTACCAAGGTGGTTCAGGCATAATGTATCCAAAAGAAGGCAATCAAAATGGTCCAAGGTCTGCAAGCCACAAATCTCTTTGAGGAGCTGTTTAGGGAGCTGATAATGTTTAGCCTGGAGAAGAGAAAGCTGAAAAGAGCCTTGTTTAAATATTTGATAGGATGTCATATTGAGAAAGGGGCAAACTTGTGTTCTGCTGCTTCACAGACTAGGACAACATGGAGCAATGGATTCCAGCTGCAGGAAAAGAGATTCCCTCTGGATATTGGAGATAATGTTCTGATAGTAAGAGCTGTTTAACAACTTGGAAGCCCTATAGTTTCCTTCTCTGGAGATTGTTTTAAAGAGGCTGCATGGCCATCTGTTGGGAGGCCTTGGATTGTGTATCTCAGCATGGAAGAAGAGGGTTGGACTGGATGGCCCTGGGGGTCTCTTCCAACTCTGTGATTCTATTATTTGAAATAGGTAAAGTTAAATATTTGGATGATAACTCTCACAATCCATAAGAACACAGGATTCTGAGAACTGTGGCCCTAAGGGTAATATTTGTAATTTCTGTAAAGGCAAGCTTTGGATGGCATAGGGAAGGATGCACACCACTGTGGTGCTTGTTTTGCAATCATATATGAGGATGGGTCAAAAAGTTTTGCCTCCTGTGTTATTATGAATGAACATATAACAGCAGAAGTTGCTACAGATCATAGCCTGAATTATCCTATATACAAAACTACCGTTCAATATAGTCACCCTGTGCGCTCCAAAACACTGCTGTCATAACCTTCTGTGGTGATCTGACAGACTTTAATATTTTGGGACAACCAAGGCGATTGCAAAAATGGGCTGGTCAGTGGTGTCTCACCCATCCTTTGGCCCTGATTGGCCCCTTCTGACTTTTACCTGTTTGGACCTCTGAAAGACAACCTACGTGGTTTCAGATTCAATGACTGCAATGATGTTAAAATTGGGCTGTTGTATGTTTTCTGGGCTGTAGGGCCATGTTCCAGAAGTATTCTCTCCTGATGTTTCATCCACATCTAGGTTGTGAGGATGCCTGCCATAGATGTGGGTGAAACGTCAGGAGAGAATACTTCTGGAACATGGCCATACAGCCCAGAATACACACAACAACCCTGTAATCCTGGCCATGAAAGCCTTCGACAACACGATGTTAAAACAGTTTTAAAATCAGGGTTCATGAAGCAAAACCCTGAATTTTTCCAAAATGGTTTTGATGCCTGCGTTAAATGATGGCGCCAATGTGTACAAATCGATGGTGACTAAGTTGAACAGTAGTTTTGTGAAGAGGATAGTTCAGGCCATGATTTGTAGCAACTTCTGCTGTTATATGTTTATTCATAATGTTATTATGACACAGGAGGCAAAACTTTTTGACCCACTCTCGTGTGTGTGTGTGTATGAATACACACACACACACATACATACATACATGAGAGTTGAATGAAAAGTAATACCTCCACCTTCGTAACTCCTCAACAGATGGCAGTCCTGGTCTGCAGCAGGTCCTGGCTTGTTCAGTAGACTCTCCTTTACAGTTCCATTTGGCAGGAATCCTTAGCATTGAACGGTTGTGTTGTTAAAGTGCGAAGTATGGAACCCTGTGCAGACGATCGGTCAATGCGACCTTAAGCCATGTGCAATTATTGAATTCTTGACAGCAGAAGGTGTCACCCCAAAAGAGATTCATCAGAGAATGCAAGCTGTTTATGGTGATTGTGTGGATGTGAGTCCTGTGCGTTGTTGGGCGAGTGAGTTTAAAGATGTTGAGGTGGGAACATCTGACTTGTGTGACAAACAAAGAGTTGGACGTCCTGGGACAGCAACCACTGTGTTTCACAAGCAAAAGGTTGATAGATGGATTCAGGACGATGTCGTATCACTCAGAGAAAAATTTCAAGAATAATCAGCATTTCACAAGGACGTGTGGATCACATTATTGCTTTGCTTGGCTATCGGAAGATCTGTGCACGATGGGTCCTGTGAGACGCTGGTTGTGGAAACAGAGTGTTGACTTCTTCCATGACAGCTTCAGAAAACTTGTTCATCATGGGCAGAAATGCATCCAATTGTCTGGTGATTATGTGGAAAAGTGAATAGTGGTCGTTAAAGAGCACATTAAAATATTCCCATCCAAACCAAAGTAGCGAAGGTAGAGGCATTACTTTTCATTCAACCTGTGTGTGTGTGTGTGTGTGTGTGTGTGTCTATCTATAAAGAGAGAGCTTTGGATTGCACAGGGAAAGGTTAACACCCCTGTGATATTTGTTTTGCTGTCTGTGCCCTTTGGCTTGCTGTGGAAACAAGGATTGGCGAGAAAGCTTCCATGGAGTCCCCTTTTCCCCATGATAATAACTCTTTCAGGAGTGATTTTTTCTTTTTTAGGAGTAGTTTTTTCTCACTTCCTGCTGTCTCACCCTTGTTCTTAACTATAAGTCATGTATAAGTTGGATGTTTGCAACTCAGGGACTGCCTGTATCGTTTTCTCACTCTGTCCCAGCCATAACTACACTGGAAGGAGGTGTCTGGGAGTCATAATAAAAAAGTAACTTCCCCAAGCTCCCAGCCAGCCCCTCCCACTGATGCCACCTCAGGGAGCCATCGGAGAAGCTTAATGGCAGGAACACGGCAGCATTTCCATCCTGCGGAAAACTCCCGAAGGACCTGTAAAAGTTCTGGCTTCCACCCTTTGCTCAGTGCCGGCAATTGTGGAATGAGAACTTTACTGCCAGCTATCAACGTTTCCCTTGGTTTCTTACCCATTATTTTAAGTTTTCTCCTCTCATTAATGAAAAGCCATCCGCTCTTCTCTTCTGTGCTCTTCTTTTTTTTACAGCTCCCGACGTTTGTTCGTCGCCATCCGTGCTTCGGTTTCATTGCTAATGTGAGTTTCTTCCCCTCTTTCTCTTTTATTTCTTTCCAGATTGCCATCTGTTTGGTGTTTTCAATTTTTGTGGGGGGAAAAAAAGTCCCCGCAAATCCTGGCTACATAAAACCATGCCGTTTTCATCTCACCTTCAAACCATCTTCATGGGATGTGCTTTGTTTGCAGTGTCTGCTGAGTGAAAGAGGTCACACATTCATAACTATCGGAGGCAGCAGAGCCCAGCAGGACAATAAACAGAAGCCACAACCCTGTCCATGTTTCCTGCTAGTCCCACTGCAGAAGTTGTTGGATGCCCATGCTCAGTTCAAGTCTGTAGCATTGGAGTTACATCATAGGGTGCCAGTTTGCATGGCTGCACATAGATGAGCATGTACTTTTAGCTATCCATTCGGTTCCTCATGTTATGGTTCAGTTTGATGATGAAGGGGGATTTGGGTTTATGTAAGCTGACCAAAGCAACGTTGAGGAGAGAAATCTCGAAGGCTCTGATGCTGGAAATATTGAAGGCTCTGGCTGTGAATTGTCAGAGAGGCCACAGGCTAGTGAGGAAACAGAAACTAATGATAAGGGTGACCTTTCACAGAATTTAGAACATCAACAAGCTCCAGGCGTCTCTGGCAGCAACTCAGAGTCTTCCTTAGATAGAGACACAAGGTTAAGGTTTAGGTTCATTGTCCGAGACGTTCCCTGAGAATCGCTGGCAAACGTGTGAGAACTCAAGGACAGAGAAATGCTTTTCTGGCTTGTAAACATGGGTGAATACGGGAGAGACAGGGAAAGATTTCAGATGAAGCAACGTTGATTTTTGGAAGCACATCATTTGCATTTGCATTTGGATGTTTGCTTTCTTTACTGCTTTTTATTCAGACTTTGCAATTTTTTATCAATGAACTGTTTAAACCTAGCCTGCTGTGGTGAAGTGTGTGTTAAGAGCAAGGTGAACCAGTGCTGAGGTGCAACATCTCATCTGGCATCGTTCAAGGAGAGGAGAGCAAACAAACACAGCTTCATTGTGCCTTGGCTCCAGTGTATGCTCACAGTCTCTCCCTCCATCTACCATTGCTTTGACCTCTGAGGGAGAGAGGAACATCCAGTGGCTGATGAGAGACCCTATCTTTATTCCAAGTGCCATTTCTCTGTTCTTTGAGGGAGAGAAGAACAGCCAAACACAATTCCATCATGCCATGAACCAATGGCTTTTGTCACAACCCTGTCCATATCATCCACAGAAGTGGTGGGGTGTCATTTCGACTATAGAGTTAGGGTTGTATCACGGCTGCCAATTTGCATGGATGTGTAATCAATGAGCATGTATTATGTGTCGTCAAAGGCTTTCATGACCGGAGTCACTAGGTTGCTGTGAGGTTTTTGGGTTGTATGGCCATGTTCCAGTAGCATTCTCTCTTGATGTTTCACCTGCATCTGTGGCTAATAGCATCTTCAGAGGTTCTGTTGGCAGTGAGGCAAGTGGAGTGTGTATATATATATCTGTGGAATCATAGAATCATAGAATCATAGAATAGTAGAGTTGGAAGAGACCACATGGGCCATCCAGTCCAACCCCCTGCTAAGAAGCAGGAAATCGCATCCAAAGCACCCCCGACAGATGGCCATCCAGCCTCTGCTTAAAAGCCTCCAAAGAAGGAGCCTCCACCACGGCCCCGGGGAGAGAGTTCCACTGTCGAACAGCCCTTCTCACAGTGAGGAAGTTCTTCCTGATGTTCAGGTGGAAGTATTTCCAGTGTGGGAGAAAGAACCCTTATCCATTTGAAGCAAGTGTGAATGTTGCAATTAGCAAGCTCGAATTAACATTTGAGTAGCCATGAAGCTACAAAGTCAGTCAGTGGACTTTGTTGCCTGGAGTCACCCTCTGTTTGAGAGGTATTCACTGGCTCTTGATTGCATGCTGTCTGTAGTTCTCCTGTTTCTGAGCGATGTTCATTGTTTACTGTCTTCATTCTGATGTTTTTTAAATACCGGTAACCAGATTTTGTTCTATTTCATGGTTTTGTCCTTTTTGTTGAAATTGTCCACATGCTTGTGGATTTCAATGGCTTCTCTGTGTAGTCTGACATGATGGTGGTCAGAGTGGTCCAGAATGTCTATGTTCTCTGGGTTCTTTCTCCCACCCTGGACATTATTCCACAGGTACACTCCACTTGCTTCATTTCCAAGAGACCTCTGAAGATGCCATTAGCCACACATGCAGGCGAAATGTTAGGAGAGAATGCTGCTGGAACATGGCCATACAGCTTGAAGAGCTCACAGCAACATGATGAGCATGTGTATTTGCTATCCATTCAGTTCACCATTTAGTGTCTTTGAGGGAGAGAAGAGCAGCCAAACACAACTCCATCATGCCTTGTGCCAGTGTCCACTGAGAGCTCTCCCTCCATCTTTCCTCAAATTAAACTATGTAACATGATTTTTGTTCCTGGGTTAAAAATGCCATTTCCTAATTGGTTCTATTATTTTAAAAATAGGAAAAGTGGATTAAACTGCAAAACTTTATTTTGGTGGGACATCCTGCGGCATATTTTGCTACAATCTTTCAGTGAATATCTCATCGAGTCTCAACCAATTCAACATAGTTTGTGGCAGCCACAAAAATGAAGTTTCTGGACTAGAACAATTGCTTTCAAGGTAAGGACTTCACAACGAAACAGGAAATAACACTTTCAAACCAGGAACAGATGTTTCCCCCCCCCCCCCAAATTTTGTTATATAGTGTTATTTGTTCAAACTAGAGCAGACCAATCGAATTTAGTTATCTAATTTACTACTTATTGATCAATTCAATGGATCTACTCTCCTTGGGATGAACCAACAGGATTCTAGGCTTAATGTGCATGCAAGGATCTATGATATGCAACCCTGGTATAGGATCTTAGCCATGCTTTCATTTCCTTCCCAGGAGGCTTTATGTGTTCTCAAAGGGAGAGCGTAGCTGCATTCACCCTTAACGGTTTTAACCCAATATATGTGTTGTCGAAGGCCGGGATCACAGGGCTGTTGTATGTTTTCCGGGCTGTATGGCCATGTTCCAGAAGGATTCTCTCCTGACGTTTCGCCCACATCTATGGCAGGCATCCTCAGAGGTTGTGAGGTATGAGGATGCCTGCCATATGAGGATGACTACCATAGATGTGGGCAAAATGTCAGGAGAGAATATTTCTGGAACATGGCCATACAGCCTGGAAAACATACAACAACCCTGTAACCCAATGTAGTTGGTTCCACTCCCAAAGTTTGAAAAAGTTTCTATTTTGGACTACAGTTCCCACCATTTGCCACTTCTGCTTCATAGTCTCCTACTAATGGAAACCATTGGGTCTGCTGCCCAAAGAAATCTGGGAGATGTAGTTGAAAACGGAAGTTTTTCAAGCATTAGTTGCACATTGTAGGGACCAGAAGCCAGAAAAATAGTAAACTATTGCCTGTGCATATGCCTCTCCCTTCCTGTGAGCTGGTGCCTTTCTCCAGAAGGTTCCAAAGGGAGAAGAAAGCTCAGAGTAATCAAGTTAGGTCATTGGCATCACTTGTGCCAAGTAGGTGTGGAAGGTGGGGAAGATCCTCAGCCATTGGTCAATTTTAGATAAGCCAAGATATAAATTCTTTGTTTGCTATGCACATGTTGCGACGGCCATTTGCATGGTATGGACCTACCAACAGACAAACAACATTCAGTTTTAGACAGACACAGAGGCATTCCTTATGGGGGATTCTGGGAGATATAGTAAAGACAAGCTTTCCAAGCATTGGTTGCCCATGTTATGAATTGTGGGAGTTGAAGTCCAAAACACCTGGAGAGTCGAAGTTTGCTTATCCCTGATCTATAGCATCTTCTTCCGAATCTTTCCCTAATGGAAGTCAGTGGCCATGCTGTGTGGGGGATTCTGGGAGATGTAATCCAAAAAGGAACTTTTCCAGGCCTTGGCTGCCCCTGACCTAGAAGCGTCTGCACCCGACTCTCTCCCTAATGGATGGTATTAGCAGCTGTAATGGCTTGTGATGAGATCGCTTCTCCGCGTCCCCGGATAAACGTTTAGCATTCCCCATCTGCTCCTTTAAAATAATGTAATTTAGCTTAATTTTTTGTGTCAAGGGCTGTTAAGGCTTTTGGGTAGGAGGAATTATCTCCTGTCACCGAGGTGTCAGCTCGGCCTCCTTGTTAATAAATTTATGACACTCAGCACACGGTGGTAAATGAGTTGTTCCAGCGCGTGCCCACCTCTGTTAACCCACCTGGCTGGCATCCCAGTTCCGCGCCACATTGGAGTAAACATCCAGTGACAGCCATTCGGGGGAACAAAAGCCATCCGTGATGAAGAATCAGCCACAACTTGTGTTGGAAGGACGCAGATGAGATCCGGCAGCAGTAGCAGGGCTTGGGCTTCTTTCAATGGATGATTTAAAAAGTCATAAAACAGCTGAAAAGCATGGCATGATGTGTGGCTTCCGGGCAGTATGGCCAATATGTCCTAGCAACATTTTCTCCTGACATTTCACCGCCATCTGTGGTTGGCATTTTCAGAGGATCTGATGGTATGTTGTTGAAGGCTTTCATGGCCAGAATCACAGAGTTGTTGTGTGTTTTCCGGGCTGTGTGGCCTGACGTTTCGCCCATATCTATGGCAGGCATCCTCAGAGGTTGTGAGATGTATAATCTGATAGTAGTCAAGTAAGTGGAATATATAATATACATGTGGAATGTCCAGGGTGGGAGGAATTTCTGTGTTTTCAAATAATATTCTGTGTCCAGTTTGGTTCATCAAGTGCTCTTGAATTAGTCTGCAGTGCCTTTCATATTCTTTGATTTGTGTCTGCTATAGCAACATAGAGATGAACCAACCTGGACACAGAATATTATTTGAAAACACATTAATGCTGGACCATTCTGACAACCATCATGTCAGACTACACAGAGAAGACACTGAACTCCACAAGCACGTGGACAATTTCAACAGAAAGGAGGAAACCATGAAAATGAACAAAATTTGGTTGCCGGATTTAAAAAGCACCAGCATCAAGACATTAAATACTGAACAGCACTCAGAAACAGGGGAACTCCAGACAAGTAATCAAGGGCCAGTTAACACCTCCCAAACAAAGGATGCCTCCAGGCAACAGAGGCCAGGTTACTCCATGCAGATACCCTCACTGATCGACTTTGCAGCTGCTAGGCTACTCAATGCTACTCAAGCTTGCTAATTGTAGCATTCACACTTGCTTCAAACAGACAAGGTTTTTTTCTCCCACCCTGGACAATATACAGTAGAGTCTCACTTATCCAACACTTGCTTATCCAAGGTTCTGGATTATCCAAGGCATTTTTGTAGTCAATGTTTTCAATACATCGTGATATTTTGGTGCTAAATTCATAAATACAGTAATTACTACATAGCATTACTGCGTATTGAACTACTTTTTATGTCAAATTTGTAGTATAACATGATGTTTTGCTGCTTAATTTGTAAAATCATAACCTAATTTGATGTTTAATAGACTTTTCCTTAATCCCTCCTTATTATCCAACATATTCGCTTATCCAACGTTCTGCTGACCCGTTTATGTTGGATAAGTGAGACTCTACTGTACCACAGATGCACACACACACACACTACACTTGCCTCACTAGCAACAGACCTCTGAGGATGCCTGCCATAGATGCAGGTGAAAAATTAGGAGAGAATGCTGCTGGAACATGGCCATACAGCCCGAAAAACTCACAGCAACTCAGTGATTCTAGCCATGAAAGCCTTCAACAACATTTTGGTCACTCTTCTCTGGCTTGTCTTACATGTGTAAGATTCACATGTGGTTTCCGTGTGTTCAGAAAACAGCCTTTTCTGTGCAGAAAATAATATTTCCGGCACAGGAAATGCTCTTTCTTGAACAATAACAATAAAATAAAAATCCATTTGTGACAGTGGGATGCACTCCCTGGGGCTGTGGTAAGACTCTTTGGAGATGGATGGCCATCTGTCAGGAGGTATTGGAATGTGCCTTCCTAAAGCTTGTTTTCTGCTGCTCTGGAGACGAGGACACAAGGCAATGGATCCAAATTGTAGGAAATGAGATCCCATGGAAACATGATGAACAAGCTCCTTATGGTGGGAGCTATTCAGCAGTGGGAAATCCTTCCTTGGAGTTTTCCAATATACCTCACAATCTCCGAGGATGCCTGCCATAGATGTGGGTGAAACGTCAGGAAAGAATGCTTCTGGAACATGGCCAGACAGCCCGGAAAATGCGCAACAAGCTTTCCTTGGAGTGTATTGGAGTCTCTTTCTCTGAAAGCTTTTAAGCAGAGGCTGGATGGTCATCTGTTGGGAGGGCTTTGATTGTGTCTTTCTGCAGGGCAGAAGGGGGTTGGACTGGATGGTCCTGGAGATCCCTTCCAACTGTATAATTCTATGAATTTCGTGCAAAAGAAGTCTTTGTTTGCAGCATTTTCATCCACTGTGAACAGGGTTGTCTTCTTTAAGTCGGGAAAATAAAGTTGATGGCGCATGGTTAAGGTTCATTGCAAAGCAGACTTTTCGAACTTGATGAGCTTTAATCTTTTTTCATTCTTAGAACAAAGGAATAACTTGTATTCAAGAGATTCAGACAATTCATGAAAAGGACAGGCTGTATTTCTAAATGCAGGAGTTAGACGTTGTTTATGGAGAAACACGTTGCGAGAAACTACCCTCCCGTCGTTTAAGGTCTTCTGCAGGATTGTTAATGTGCAAATTTATTTACGTTTAATCAGCCGGTTGAAAGTGAAGTGATTAATCAACAGAAAGGTTTTAATTGACAACTCTAATATTTCCCGCCTTCCAAAAAGACAGGAGAGGAAATTGGCCAAGAAGAGGAAGGCTCGGGTTTTTATTCCTCCTCCTCCTTCGGTTTATTCTTCTCCTCTATGACTATTTTGACTATGATTCTGAAAGGCATCAATATTTAAATGCCTGTCTCCAGAGGAGGAGGAAGGGAAAAGGATATAGACGGCAGCTTCTTTCCATGACAGGGGTCTGTTTTGCTTCTGGGTATTTAGATCTGCTCAATTAGGTGGAAAATTTGAAATACCCTTGCAGTTTTGTCATGGAGAATTGGAACAAAAGAAAGGGAGGCAGAGGAAGAGACTCGAATAATCACCAAGAGAGCCATGCCGGTTTAATGCTCAAGTCTGAAATAAAACTGGTAAACAAACAGCGCCCGCTCTTGCGTGGGGAAAGCGCTTATGAAAGAGAAGGGATCTTCCAGGGCAAATATTGGATTTAAAAATACTAGTAAATGGGGGAAAAAAACAAAAATAAATGACATAAAAGCACAGCAGGAAATCAGAGTGGAATATCTTTCCTTTAGATATGCTGGAATGGCCAGGAAGGCAAACGCAGAATACAATCATAGCAGCCGAGAGCTGGAAGAGACCCTCCAGGGCTAACCAGTCCAACCCCATTCTGCCTTGCAAGAAGACACAATCAAAGCCCTCCCAACAGATGGCCATCCAGCCTCTATTTAAAAACTTTCTGCGATGGAAAATCCAATGGACTCCCTCTGCTAAATACTTCTGACTGTCAGGACATTCTTGATAATGTTTTGGTGGAATATTTTTACCTACAATTTGAATCCATTGTGTTATTGAACACTATTTTTAAAAATTTATTTACCCCGAAGGGGACTAATGGCGGATCACAATGTACACATACAAGGCAAGCATTCAGTGCCATATGAACATAGAGACAGAGACAAAGACAGAGACACAAAGGCAATTTAACCTTCTCCAGCTTCCAGCTTCCTGAGGGTATGCTCAATTCCGGCCACAGGGGGAGCTGCTGCTTCATCATCCACTGTGATGCCGACTTCCTCATTCAAAACACTGCTGGATGATTTTTATGCTGTTGTAAATTAGTTAAATGAGCCTCCCCACATACAAGTAGTACTAAAATTTCCTACTTGATAGATTCAACTATCTTTTGAGTTGCTTAGGTCAACAATGAGCAGGGCTATTTTTTTTATTTGAATGCTCAGGTGCTCACTCCAACAGGCTAGCCTCGAACTCATGACCTCTTGATCATAGTAATTTATTGCAGCTGGCTACTAACCAGCCTGTGCCACAGCCCGGCCCTAAGAAAAAAAGATTTACAGTTAGGTATTTATAGTTTTCCAAGGGCAACAGGCTAAAATGAGATTAAAGCAGAACCCTCTCTTTTTCATACAGCCCTAGGCCTCTCCCCCCAGATCTCTCACTCCCTTCTATAAATTATATTTTATTCCACTTTTATTGCTATACATCTATTAAACATGTTCTGTTTTACTTCTGGGAAAGGAAACATTGACCTCTACTTGACCTAGGTCAGAAAGCAAATTATCCAGTTATTGGGTTGCTGTGAGTTTTCTGGGCTGTATGGCCATGTTCCAGAAGCCTGGAAAACTCACAGCACAGAAGATCCATAGCAACCCAGTGATTCCGGCCAACCTTTAACAACATATCCAATTATTGTTTCACCTTGAGAAACAGCCTCAGGTGTGGTTTAGAAACAAAAGGAGATGTTGGATCATTGCAACATCCTTTATCTGGCCGGCCTGGAAAAAGACATAATCATGCCTAGATATCCAAAACATTTATTTATTTACTTATTTTGAGCATTTATATCCTGTCCTTCTCACCTCTGACGGGGGACTCAGGGTGGCCTCACAATTAGCAACCATTAGATGCTAGACAACATAGTATTTAAAAACAATTACAGTTAAAAACAATTAAACATCAATTAAAACATCTATATAAACATACATTTAGAAAGTGCATTTTGAGTCGTGATCCAGGTCTGTCTGTTATCTGTCATAAAATCATTTTTACAATTAATGCTGCATCTGCTGCTCAAATGCCTGGTCCCAAAACCTAGTTTTAAGGGTTTTTTTTTTACGAAAGAACAAGACGGAGGGAGCCTGCCTGATTGCATTAGGGAGGGAGTTCCACAGACGAGGGTCACCACTGAGAAGGCTCTGTCGCTTGTCCCCACCAATCGAGCTTGCGAAGGTGGTGGGATCAAGAGCAGAGCAATTATATCCATTCTGTTAGGGATTCCTCTTCTTCAGAAGAGGAAGGGGAGCAGGAAAGTGTTCATGAATTTGAGGGTGAGTTGGAATCTGAGGAGGAGATTTTGCAAGTACCCACATTTCAGGAGAGGTGAAAGGAAATAGATCAGAGACATCATTCAGCTAGAATAGATGCCAGAAATGCAGCTGCATAATTGGGAACTGCCCTAGCAGCTGGGAGGGGACTCAGGGCTATAAAGCAGAAGCAGATGCAGCCAGCTCTTGCTGGTAACAAACTGACTGTAATGCTTAAGCCTTCGCTCCCCTTGTGCCTGTTTCGAGTCTGCATCTGGGAAACTGCTCCTAAGGATTTATTGCTGTTTCTTTGTATGAAGTAAGACTACTATTTGATTTGGGAATTTATCAGAGACTAAGAATTGTGTTTGCCCTGAGACTCCCTTGATTTCTTTTGCATTTTACCACTGAGTGTGCTGTACTTTATGTTTTGCTGAAGTAAAGCAGTTTTCATTTACTTACCACAGTATTTGAAGGCTGTTCTTGAAAGACAAAATAGGACATATTCCTTGATGTATAATTTTTTTATCCTGTTATAAAATGTATATATTTCCTGAGTCTGAAATGTTTAGGCTGTATTTTCTTAAATATAAAATATATGGTCCTTTCTGTCTAAACTGCCTGACTCAAGCCAAAGGTTCTCAGTCAGGAACGCTTTCTCAGCCTCAGACAATAGCTCCACTGCAACCTCAGACAATGGACTTCCTGAAGACTCTCCTTTGTTTGCTTGGGAAAACCCGTTTGTCGGCCCCATAGGAGCAAAAGCCTGGAATGTATTTTTTTGTTGTTTTCTCAAACCCTGCCTCTGTTTAATATAAAACTGGATTAAGCCACATTTCCAGGCTGGGCTCTCCCATGGGGCAGCCCTGCAGTCTTCACTCTGGTCCAATCCCAATGTAGATCCTGACCGGTCTCTTTCTCTCGCTAACCAGAAATAGGACAATTTAAACTGTAACAATGCGGGGCCTGATTGGATAAACTGTTCTGTATAGCACATGTTCTCTTATGCTTGTAATTTTGGAGCAAGAGCTCACAAGCATCATTTCTTGTCCAAGAAGCAATTAAACACCTCTCTGCCATGTCTTTGCTTCACTGGTGAGTCTTTGTTCTGGAACTTTGGTTATTAACTATGGTTGGCATAAGCGCTAACCAGGCCATTCCCGTTCATTTTATTGCTGTCTAAATTCCATATCAATTGCTCCATTGTGTGCTTTCCTTCTCCTTAATCGGACATCCTTTCAAATATTTAAACATGGCTCTAATGTCTCCCCTTATCCTTCTAGGCCAGTGGTTCTCAGCCTGGGATCCCCAGATGTTTTTCCCTTCAACTCCCAGAAATGCTAATATCTGGTAAATTGGCTGGGATTTCTGAGAGTTGTAGACCAAAAACATCTGGGGACCCCGGGTTGAGAACCACTGTTCTAGGCTAAACCTACCAAACCTCTTTAAGCTGCTTCTCATAGAAATTACATGGTTTCCAGACCTTTGACCATTTTGGTCATCCATTTCTGGATTCCTTCTGGCTTGTCCATCTCCTTACCTTGAGTTGTTTTGCTCAGAATTGGACATGGTTTTATTCCATTTGAGGTCTGACCGAAACAGAATAGAGTGAGAATATGATATATACTCCTACAAAGGATTGTTAACTTATCTTGGTGCTGGAGCTTGGGCACCTCAATGATGCCATGAGAGAAACTGTGAAGGGACACCCAAGATGAGAAGGTCATGGCATAGAGGTCAGACTAAATACGATCCCTGCGGAAGGTAATGGCAATCTACCCCAGTATTCTTGCCAGGAAAGCTAAATGGATCAGTACAACCAGAGATATGTCGATATACCATTGGAAGATGAGACTCCTAGGTGGGAGGTTGGTCAAAATGCTACTGGGGAGGAACAGAGGATAAGTTCAACTAACCCCAGATATGATGACGCAGTTAGCCTAAAGCTGGAAGGAAGGCTAATGGCCAACGGTGCTGACTCAACAGCAGTACTTGTGAAAAAGATCTTGGAGTCCTTGTGGATAACAAGTTAAACATGAGCCTATAATGTGACGTGGCGGCGAAAAAAGCCAATGGGATTTTGGCCTGCATCAATAGGAGTATAGTGTCTAGATCCAAGGAAGTCATTCTCTCCCTCTATTCTGCCTTGGTCAGACCACACCTGGAATCACACTGTGTCCAATTCTGGACACCACAATTGAAAAGAGATGTTGACAAGCTGGAAAGCATCCAGAGGAGGGCAACTAAAATGATCAAGGGTCTGGAGAACAAGCCCTATGAGGAGAGGCTTAAAGAGTTGGGCATGTTTAGCCTGCAGAAGAGAAGGCTGAGAGGAGACTTGATGAGGAACATGCATCAAGATGTGAGAAGAAGCCATAGGGAAGAGGGAGCAAGCTTCCTTTCTGATGCCCTAGAGACTAGGATGTGGAACAAGGGCTTCAACCTACATGAAAGGAGATTCCACCTGAACATTAGGAAGAACTTCCTCACTGTGAGAGCTGTTTGGCAGTGAAACTCTCTGCCCTGGAGTGTAGTGGAGGCTCCTTCTTTGGAGGCTTTGAAGCAGAAGCTGGATGGCCATCTGTCGGGGGTGTTTTGAATGATATTTTCCCTGCTTCTTGTAGGGGATTGGACTGGATGGCCTGTGAGGTCTCTTCCAACTCTACGATTCTATGATTCTAGGTGAATGACGAATCTGATGTTATAAAGATGAATACACTATAGGAACCTGGAATGTAAGATCTATGAGCCAGGGAAAATTGGACATGGCTATTGGTGAGATGTTAAGATTAAAGATAGACATTCTGAGGGCAGTGAACTGAAATGGACTTGAATGGACCACTTCACAACAGATGACCACCAAACGCATTTGAACTGAGGTGTTGGAGGAAAATTTGGAGGATGCCTTGGACCTTAAGAAGATCCAACCACTCCATAACTCCAGGAAATAATGCCTGGCTGTTCACTGGAGGGAAGAATATGAGAGGCAAAGATGAAGGACTTTGGCCACATCATGAGAAGACAGGAAAGCTTGGAGAAGAGACTGATGCTGGGGAAAAGGGAAGGAAAAGGGAAGAGGGGCCGACCAAGGGTGAGATGGATGGATGGTATCCTTGAAGGGACTGCCTTGAAGGAGCTGGAGGTGGCCACGGCCGACAGGAAGCTCTGGCATAGGCTAGTCATGAAGAGTCAGAAGTGACTGAATGAATAAACAACAACAAAATGATATATACAGTAGAGTCTCACTTATCCAAGCCTCTGGATAATCCAAGCCATTTTTGTAGTCAATGTTTTCAATATATCGTGATATTTTGGTGCTAAATTTGTAAGTACAGTAATTACACCATAACTGTCAAAGACAGAACGCCACCAGATAAGATTCAACACAGTTTATTAAAGATACAGAACCAAAAAATGCTCATAAAAAACAAAGAGCTAGGCAAACACTCGCCTTCAATATGAAAAGTCACTCAAAACGGTTCAAAAGATAAACCGGATTAAACAGGAGTTTAATCCGGGTTAAACCAAAAAATGCTTACTTCAGCCTGGCACTTTAAACAAACAAAAACTGGTAAACAAAGATTCAACAAAACATAAATACTGGCAGCAGATTCCTCTCTGCTACTCAACAACTGTGGTTGAGTAACTAAGTTGTTACTCCTCCGTGCAGCGGGCGAACTCCGGGTCCAAATACATCAATCAGGGTTGCAGCGGTCAGCGGGGTCCCAATCCGGTCCGAGGTCGATAGCCAGGTGCAGGCGACTTAGGTTCCACAAATTCCACCGATAGCCAAAGAAAGGGTAGTCTAAGGTCGTAGTCAGTCAGTCAGTCAGTCAGCCAGTCCAGCGTCAATTCCGAGTAGGTAAATAATGTCCGTCAAGAAGACGACGGAGGGTCCAAGGTATTCAGCAAACGAAACACACCCATCTTCAGGAAATTCCCAACAAGAGCCCAAGCGTTCGTCCAGATTACCTTGCCCAACGCAATTAGCCCTGGATTCAAGACCCCATTTTATGCCAGTTACAACTCCTCATCGCTATCAGCTGTTACCCTAATTCCAGGTGCCTCATCATCATCATCCTCATCAGAGCTAAAACACCTTTGACTACGCCCCACAGCATCCCCAGCTGTGGATCCCGTTCCATCCCTCCAACTCGTCCACGGGTCCGATCCTGCAACCCGCCAGTCGCTTCCCATGCTATCATCACCAGGAACCCCCAAATCCTCCCTCACACGAGTCCATTCCATGTCATCCTCCTCTGAGCTAACCACCTCTTCCTCCATTCTCTCGGTAAAACCCTCAAAGGAATCTTCGTCTGTTGGTTCTGCAAATAAGTCCCGCAGCCGTTTCCTCTCTCGCTCCTCAAGAGAGTCTGACTCTCGAGGAGTCTTACGACCACGTCTCCCAGTATTGGAGCCATAAGGCTCAACCATAACAATAACATTACTGTGTATTGAACTACTTTTTCTGTCCAATTTGTTGTATAACATGAGGTTTTGGTGCTTAATTTGTAAAATCATAACCTAATTTGATGTTTAATAGGCTTTTCCTTAATCCCTCCTTATTATCCAAGATATTCGCTTATCCAAGCTTCTGTCGGCCTGTTTAGCTTGGATAAGTGAGACTCTACTGTACATTGATGCAGCATGGAATTGCATTGGCCTTTTTTAGCTGCTGCATCACACTGTTGGCTCATCTTCAGCTTGTGTTTTACTTAGACTCCTAAATCCCTTTCACATTAGACTGTTTTCAAGCCAGGTGTCCCCCCATTCTGTATCTGTACAATTTTCATTGCCTAAGTGTAGTATTTTACATTTCTCTTTTGACTCATGTTCAGCATTGAGTACTAAAGTTAGGATCGTCCATGCCATTGATTTCCCCTTTATGTGTATGGCTGAGAAAGCTGAGCAGTGAAGGAAGCTTAAAATGAACATCAACACATGAGAAGGAAATATACAAAGGTCTGCACTGCGAGCCTTGAGACAGTCATTAAGAACAAATGATCTCAGGTGAGACTGCCTTCCTTCAGTGCAGGAATGAAGCAGGGAGTCCATCACAGCATGAAGGTGTCCCCAATTTCTTCCAATGATCTACGAACAAAACCCATCTCTCTTCATTTCATGCAAACCCCACAAGCACAGAAGGGCTGGCTGATTGATCGTAAAAATGCAAGAAATCGTTGGAAGCTTCTGATTGTTAAAAGTCTTTGCAATGAGGCAGCAACTGTCATGGTTTAGCTGTACATGTTTCAGAGTTGATGCAATTCGCACAGAAGACTTTGCTCAAGACCTGCAGCAAATATGAACAATATAGAGTTGAAATTCTGTACTTCACCATCATCACACAATTCCACAAGTGAAAGGGATCTAGGAATCTAAGAACTTAACCATTGTTTGGATATAAGATCTGCAATGATCAATGGCAGATGGAAAGCTTCATGTTGGCTGGTTTTTTTAGTCCACTCTAGGGTTTAATGTGAATTATGAAGGAGCTGAACTATATCCCTAAAGCATCCCTAATGCCTTCAGGGTTGCTGTATGTTTCCTGGGCTGTATGGCCATGTTCCAGAAGTATTATCTCCTGGCCACTTGAGGCATCTTCCAACTTTAGTAGTCTATGATTGTATAAACCAGAGGCTGGATGGCCATCTGTTGGGAGGGTTTGGATTGTGTCTTCCTGATGGGAGATGGGATTTGGACCAAATGACCACTTGAGGCATCTTCCAACTCTAGTAGTCTATGGTTGTATAAGCAGATGCTAGATGGCCATCTGTTGGGAGGGTTTGAATTGTGTCTTCCTGATGGGAGACTGGGATTGGACCAAATGACCACTTGAGGCATCTTCCAACTCTAGTAGTCTATGGTTGTATAAGCAGAGGCTAGATGGCCATCTGTTGGGAGGGTTTGAATTGTGTCTTCCTGATGGGAGACTGGGATTGGACCAAATGACCACTTGAGGCATCTTCCAACTCTAGTAGTCTATGGTTGTATAAGCAGAGGCTGGATGGCCATCTGTTGGGAGGGTTTGGATTGTGTCTTCCTGATGAGAGACTGGGATTGGACCAAATGACCACTTGAGGCATCTTCCAACTCTAGTAGTCTATGGTTGTATAAGCAGAGGCTGAATGGCCATCTGTTGGAAGTGCTTTGATTGTGTTATCCCCGCAGAATGGGGTTGGACTGGATGGCCTTTGGGGATCCCTTCCAACTCTAGGATCACAGAATCAGACATTTGGAAGGAGCCACAAAGACCATCTTCTCCTGCCTTCTGACATAAAAGAATACAAGGATTGCCTAGGGATCAAGTCAGGAAAGCAACATAAAGAAACAAGCTGGGGGTGCTAAGAGTAAAAGGACAACAGTGCTTTCCTTCAAGCAATAGATGTCTGCTATGAGACTTCTTCTACCTGTACCTCTCATATTGGCCTGCCTTTCTGCTTTATTAAAGACTGTCTATGAACAAGTCCCTCCACAGATTCCACCAGGCAATTTATGCATTCCAGCATATTGTCTACTCCATCCACGTTTATCCGAAATCAATACGTTGCCACAGAAGCTACTCCTGCTGAAATAATCCCTTACGCACAAATATTAAAGAGGTGGAAACTTTGCTCTGTTTGTGCTCCATTCTCTTGGTTAAAAACTATCCAGGATGAGACTGTATATCAGTGTTGTGTTGCACTAAATCCCCAGCTGTTGAGTCAAGTCTTGGTTCTGCAAGAAAGCCCTTCGTGCCGAATGGCCACATCACACCAAAAAGGACATTGTGTGCCAAGGAAAGGGGGGATGAGTTTATGCAACATGCAAATCCTGGATAATAGCAAACTTTATTGAAATGAATGACTTCTGCCACAAGTTACCATAGAATTTCACTGAAAGATCAAGAGAGAATCGAGAAAAATTCCAGGACAAACATATTAATAAAGTCACCAATTCATTGCTTTATTGAAGGAGGTCCAAGGAGAATTTCTTTGTCTCTTTTATGGAAGAGTTTTGGAAAAGTAGGAAAGAGCTTTTCAGAGAAGGGTTTTATGGGAAGTTTTGGGTTTATGGGAAATAAAAGTTGGAAATTGCCCCAAAGTACTCTTTAAATGATCTTTAAGCATACCGTGTCCCAGAAAGGTGGCATACCATATAAAACAATTGGTTGGTTGGATAGCTTTCTGAAAAATTCTAGTCTGCATCAACAGGAGTATAGCTTTTATTATAGACATGTATATGATATACATATCTCATTTATACATGTATGAAAACACAGGTTTTCAAACAAAAATGTCCAAAATACCTCTGCTCCCAAGGATTTTCTGCCCTGCTATAAAAACAGAGTCAACGAACACCTTTCTTTTTTCTGTAGAAGGAAATATCCACAGTGCCTTAGAACCGAGATTCAAATAAACAACCGGCCGTAAAAAACCAAAGGAAAACATTATATCACACAGTCTACAGAATCCTGAAAATGAAAAATCCAACAAGAAGCAACAATATAAAAATATTATTAAGAAGGATGCTGCTCAGAAAGCAAAATAATACATTATTTCTTGCCCATCTTTATTGGAGCAGGGAGAACGCCAGGAAGACTTTCTTTTCAAAGAATGTTTTAAATTTTGACTGCTACCACTGGAAGAAATAACTTGGAGAAGAGAAAATGTAGAGGTGACACAGTCTCTGTCTTTAAGTATTTGAAGGGATGCCGTGTAGAAGATGAACTTGCCTTCTGCTGCTCCTGAGATTCGCATACAAACACATGGATTCAAATGACAGGAAAAGACACGCCAACAAAACAAGGGAAGTGGTAGTCCTGCTCTCTTCTGCATTGGTCAGACCTCTCCTGGAACAATCCCGTGTCCAGTTATGGGCAAAGCAATTGAAGAAGGAGATGGACAAGCTAGAACATGTCCAGAGAAGGGTGACCAAAATGGTTAAAAGTTTGGAAACTATGAAATCCCTCTTAGGAGCTGAGGATGTTCAGGTGAGGAGAGGAAATGGGAGCTATGCTTAAAATTTGAATGGAGGTCATATTGAGGAGAAAGCAAGCTTGTTTTCTACTGATCTCATACCAGGTTATGGAGAAATGGATTCAAACTCTAGGAAAAGAGATTCCACTTAAACCTTAGGAAGAACTTTCAGACAGTGAGAGCTGTTCAACTATGGTATATGCTACTTGAGAGTCTGGTGGAACCTCCTCCTTGAGTTTTTAAATCCAAGGCCATATGGTCACCTGTTGGGAGTGCTTTGATTGTGTCTTCTTTCCTAGTAGAAGAGGGATGGACTGGATGGCCTTTGGGGTCTCTCCTAGCTTTATTGGCTGCCTGTTGAGAGTGCTTTGTGTCTTCATATTTGGCAGAAGAGGGTGGACTGGGTGGCCTTTGAGGTCTCTCCTAGCTGTATCATTTCATAAACCTCTTGACTGAGAGCTGTTTGAAACTGGAATAGAACTGCCTTGGAATGTAGCAGATTCTCCTTTGGAGGTCTTCAAAGTGAGGTTGGACTGGCATCTTTAGGAAATGTTATAGCTGTGCATTCCTGAAAGGCTGGCAGTAGATTAGATGGTTCTCAATATCTCATAGACTCATAGAGAAGGAGACTCCTCTGAACTCCCAGGCAGCGTATTCCATGATAGAACAGCTCTTATTGTCAGGACATTCTTCCTAATGTGTTGATGCACTTTGGATCCATTGCTCCATGCCCTAGTCTTTGGAGCAGCAGAAGACAAGCTGCTCTCTCCTCAATGGAGCCTCCATTGAAATGTTTAAACATGTCCATCATTTCCCCCCTTCACCTTCTCATCTTGAAGCTAAATATGCCAACTTTCTCAGCTACTACTATTTTAAAAATCTAAAATGTCCAAGGAAGAGTAGTCTCCTAGCAGCAATGTTAAATGAGCCTAAATGGACAAACAGGTCAAAATCACATGGAGAATAAACTTGGGGGTGGTATAACATTGTGATTCTTTAGTATTGCAGCCTCTAGACCTGTTTTCATGCTTTTGACCTCTCCAGATTCCTTTTTTTTTTTCTTGCCAAAGAAAGAGAGAAAGAGAGATTAATTGCCTTTCTTGGAAACTTCTGGGGAGTAATTCACCTTTTAATAGATCACAAACTCCTCCCTCATTTTAATTCTTAGAAAATAGTTCCTGCAACAGGGGCTGTGTTGTGCAGTGTTATGGTTATGGAGTTGCATCATTGGCATGCTATGCAACCCATACTAGTGAATTCCAATGACGCATAACAGGGCAGTGTGCAAGATTCCCCACTCTCCCAAAGTCTAGGAGCTGCTTCCAGACATATAATGGATTCCTATTGCGCAGCGTATTAACCCGATGCACAATGTGTTACCCCAATGTGCAATATGTCCCATTGTGCCTCAGGTCATACTGTGCATTGAGACCATAGCTCATAGCTCACTACCGTTGCTATTTGTGCAGTGGTCCCAGAGATATAGTCAATGTCTCTGCTCCTTTTCTGAGAAGACAAACGTTGCACATCTTCATGAATCAACTTGTCAGGATCATGTCATTTTTGTTGTTATCTGGGACCTCCTTGACAGGGTGGGGTTTAAAAAAAACCCCCATCAGCTCTGCACCACCCTGATTTATTGGCAATCCAGGCTTCTCACCAATCCATCCTCAGTCAGACTGCTTGGCCCTCCTAATAAGCAGTACCGACAAATGACACCACAGTCGTTAATTAGCTGAATGCAATGGTTCTAAAACTTTATTCTATATATACAAATTATTTACAAGTTGCAAAGTCCATTACTCATAGGAGACATGCTTTCTCCTTGACAATCAGCGAAGCTCACACAGCTGATAACAGCACATTCCACAGCAGAATGATGAACGTCCTTTCAGACCGGAAGTCATGACCTATTGGCTCTTGCAGGCTATCACTCAAACTGGCCTGCCGTTAACACTTAAGTTGCTGGAACACATGTCCGATATACACAGTTGCAAACCTCCAACAATAAAAACACTTGATTCATCATTTCAGCCTTACACCAAAAGCACACCAACACTCCTTGGCTGAGTCCATCCAGTTGTAATGTGGTCTTCCCATTTTTCCCTACTCCCTTTTACCTTAACAAGCATTATTGTCTTCCCAGGGGAGTCCTGTCTTGTCATGCTAGGGCCAAACTATGACTGCCTCATTTTAGTCATCCTGGCTTCCAGGGAGACTTTAGGCTTGATCTGCTCCATTTATTTCTCTGGGTTGTTGTGTATTTTCTGAGCTGTATGGCCATATTCCAGAAGTATTATCTCCTGAATTTTCTCCCACATCTATGGCAGGCATCCTCAGAGGTTGTGAGGTATATGGAGAAACTAAGCAAAGAAGGTTTATCTATCTGTGGAAGATCCTGGGTGGGGAAAAGAACTCTTGTTTGTTGGAGGCCAGTGTGAATGCTGTAATTAATCACTTCAATTAGCATTAAATGCAGAGCCGGTCCAACAATGAGGCGAATTAAGCGGTCGCTTCGGGTGCAAAACATACGGGAGCGCAGTCGAGACTGCTTTTTCTGTTGATTTGTTGTAAAACATGATGTTTTTGTGCTTTATTTGTAAAATCATAATGTAATTTGATGTTTAATAGGCTTTTCCTTAATCCCTCCTTATTATCCAACATTTTCGCTTATCCAACGCTTTTATTTTTCAGTGATTGGTTTTGGGGGGGGGGCTCCAAAATTATGTTTGCCTACACTTGAAAAATACCTAGGGCCGGCTCTGATTAAATGGCCTTCCCAGCTTCATCTCCTGGCCTGGGGGAATCCTTTGTTCAGAGTTGTTAGCTGCACCTAGTTGATTCATGTCTGGAATTTTTCTGTTTTCAGAGTGTTGCTCCTTATTTACTGTTCTGATTTTGGAGGTTTTTTTTTTTTAACACTGGTAGCTAGTTTTTATTCATTTTCATGGTTTCCTACTTTCTATTGGAATTGTCCACATGCTTGTGGATTTCAGTGGCTTCTCTGTGTAGTCTGACATGATAGCTGTTGGAGTGGTCGAGCATTTCTGTGTTCTTCATATACTTCACAATATATGGTTTCTTCATATATCTCACTACCTGCTTAATTTCTCCATATACCTCACAATATATGGTTTCTCCATATGCCTCACAACCTCTGAGGATGCCTGCCATAAGTGTGGGCAAAACATCAGGAGAGAATACTTCTGGAACATGGCCATACTGCCTGGAAAACGCGCAATAACGCTGTGATCCCAGCCATGAAAGCCTTCAACAACACATTTAATTCTCTTTTTAGCAGTCCCTGTTATCTGTCGAGCTCTTCTTCAGTGTGTTTCCAATGAACTGATTTTCTTCTTATCAGCCTTGGAAGTCACTTTACAAGGACATAAATGCCGAATGGAGTGCCAGCTATGGCAGTTTGTCAAAACCAAAACAAGCCACATCCAATTTGGGAATTTCAGCTAATATATTTTGTACTGAGCAGTCTTTGCTTATCCCAAAGGATCCCGAGGTCAGAACATTGGCCTTTGGAGCAGCTGCGTTGGCCCACCTCTGCATTAGCGGGTGCTGTTCCATTGTCTTCCAGGGCAGCCCCAAGCTGAGTACATTACAACAATCCAATCCAGAGGTCATGAGCACATGTCTGATGGTGGCAAGTCTTTGCAAAAGTGTCACCGAGATGCATTGAAACTCGGCGTGTGATTGGAGAGCCTGAGCGAAATGAAAGCAGTGGGTTGCTCCAAAGCGGGAAAGGTCCTGTCACCTCTTCTATCTGCAGTGGAAAGCGGTCACATCTCTCTGAAGGATGTGTGCCCATTATAATCTTTTGTTCCCTGTCTGACTTCATTTTCATCTCTTATCAGCCTGGCCCAAAAGAGACTCTATTAAAAAAGGAAAGAGAGAGAGAACGAGAGAGAGAGAGAGAGAAGCTGGACCACGCGCATGTGAGAATGTGCACCCGAGAGATAAATGCAACCGTTGGGACTGATTAACGGGTAAACTTGTTTCTAGAAGTTGCTGATTATTTTTTTTGCAGAGAAGAGAGTGAGCAGCTGAATGAACAATGACTTCACAGAGATCTGCGGACTTCAGTTGGCTTTGTTCAATTTCTCACTGGCCGAAATGATTTCAGCTTTCTTTGCTGAAGAGAGAGGGAAATGAACAACATAATTAGATGATATATGAAAGTAGTAGCAGTAGTAGTAGTAGTAGTAGTAGTTGCTGTTATTATTATTATTGTTGTTGTTGTTGTTACAAGGGTTGAATGAAAAGTAATGCCTCCACCTTCGTTACTTGGGTTTGGATGGGAATATTTTAATAAATCAAATGCAGCAATAATCCTTAGAATGTGCTCTTTAAATACCACTATTCACTTTTCCACATCATCACCAGACAATTGGATACATTTCTGCCAACAATGAACAATTTTTCTGAAGCTGTGACGGAAGAAGTCGACACTCTGTTTCCGCAACCAGCGTCTCACAGGACCCATCGTGCACAGATCTTCCGATAGCCAAGCAAAGCAATAATGTGACCCACATATTCTTGTGAAATGCCAATTATGCTTGAAATTTCTCTGAGTGATACGATGATCATCCTGAATCAATCTGTCACCCTTTTGCTTGTGAAACTCGGTGGTTGTTGTCACAGGACGTCCAACTCTTTGTTTGTCATGCAAGTCAGATGTTCCCACGTCAACATCTTTAAACTCACTCGCCCAATGACTCACAGGACTCACATCAACACAACCACCATAAACAGCTTGCATTCTCTGATGAATCTCATTTGTGGTGACACCTTCTGCTCTCAATAATTCAATGACTGCATGTTGCTTAAGTCACATTGACCGGCCGTCTGCGCAGGGTTCCATACTTCACGCTTTAACAACACAACCGTTCAATGCTAAGGCTTCCCGCCAAAGGGAACTGTAGAGGAGAGTCTTCTGAACAAGCCAGGACCTGCCGCAGACCAGGACTGCCATCTGTTGAGGAGTTATGAAGGTGGAGGCATTATCTTTCATTCAACCCTCGTATCATTTTGAGAGGGAGTGTGGAGGACAATGGGAATCAGCCTGGTGTGGTGGTTTAAGCATTGGAATAAGACTCTGGAGGCCAGGGGTTTGAAGCCTCGTTTGGCTGTGGAAATCCATTGGATGGCTTTGTGTAAGTCACACTTCCTTAGCTTCAGAGGAAGGGACTGTTTGTACTAAACATTGGTAAGAAACCCTATGACTGAATTGCAAGAGTTCAGAAATGATTTCAAAGTAAACAGCAAGAAGACCAGAGTAAAGTGGTGGTAGAAAGCGATTCCGAGTGCTTGTTTAATGGTCTTCCATTTGTAATTGAATCTAGACCACAATAATTTGAGGGTTTTGCCTGGCAAGGAATGCTAACAATTAATAGCCAAATTTTCAGAGTAAAAATTAACTCACCAAGCAGCTGAAGACAAGGACAGAGACATTTTATTGTTCATCCTGATCAGAGATGGAGACTTGAGGAAGAGAAACATGTGCTCCTGTAAGGAGCTAAATAGAGTCTGTCCCATTGTTATAGTTTATCTGTCAACCCAGGTCAAGCAGAGGTCAGTGTCCCTTGTTACCAAGATTCCAGCACATTTGCTTCATGTCTATTTCTGCTAGAAATTATATATAAAACCTTTGTTTAAAATGCATACTGATCTTAACAGGATAGAAGGGGATCTTTCTTGCTGGTAGTCCTGTTGTAAGGTGACCCAGACTTAAGCCTTTTTTTACCATTTTGGCCTGATGTCCTTGACAAACTATAGATCTCTAGCTATAGGTAAAAGTAAAGGTTTTCCCCTCACATTAAGACATCAAGTCAAGTCGTGTCCATCCCTGGGGGTTGGTGCTCATATCCATGTCTAAGCTGAAGATCCGGCATTGTCCATAGACACCTCCAAGGTCATGTGGCCGGCTTGACTGCATAGAGCACCGTTACCTTCCTGCCAGAGCAGTACCTGCTGATCTACTTGCATTTGCATGTTTTTGAACTGCTAGGTTGGCAGAAGCTGTCAGGGAACCGGCGTCCTGACTGATTGATGAGTCAGGTCTCACCTTCTGCTCATCCGTCAGACCACTTTGCAATGGTGAAAGTGGCACCGACAAAGAACGACAACTCAGTCGATCTTATCTGCTGAACCTAGTGGCACTAAAGACTTTATTTACAGTAATATTTACAATTCTAACAACTAAAGTTGTCTGGACACATCTTGCCTCTGCAAGATCAAATCATGGAGTTTTTCCGTCTCTCTCTGTTATCAGTAAACGAAGCACCTCCCTGCATTCCACAGTCCATGACATATCTTCCTGTCACATAGCACACAAACGGAAGTCTTGGTCCTTTGCCCTTCTAGCAATCAATCAGGGCTCTCTGCAATTAACCTCTTGACTGCTGGAATGCTTGCTGGAACAAATACACACATTTCCACTGTCACAATAGATTAAACATTTCACCACAATACCACAAAAACAGTAACAGAAGCTGGGGCTAACAACAGGAGCTCACCCTGCTCCCTTTCAGTCAGCAAGTTCAGCAGCTAAGCTGTTTAACCTGCTGCACCATCAGGAGCTCTCTAGCTATAGATCCTTTTTATTTAGAGGTTGGGGTAGTGGTGTTCGATAACACAATGGCTGCCTCATCCCACCCCATCCTATTATGGTGGCTTCAACTCAAACCAGCAGCTGGTTCTCCTACTATTTCATAATCAGTTAAGCCAAAAGGATGGGATCACAAACCCAACTGTATTTAAGTTTACAGGAAAGATTTGTGGTGTAGGACTAAAATATCAGCTCCACTATATCTTGTAAATGAAACAGAGCTGGAATGAGCCCTGAAACTGAGCAGGAAGGCAAACAGACCACAATCACTTTGGCCAAAGGGACCACCGCAGCTTCCAGTCCAACTTATTTACAACTGATTCAGATAACGTTTATTTCAAGCATCAGTTTTTTAAATAGAACTTCAGAATTATGCAAAGACACACTGTTTAGGAACCATAGCTAATGCATGTGTCGGAAAGAGAAGATCGAGAAATGTTGTGATCGCTGTCTATAAATATTTGAAAAAATGTCAGATAAAAGTCACAACAAGCTTCTTTAAGGTTTCTTTAAGGATTAAGGTTTATGTACAAGGTCTTGTGGATGAATGGCTTAAGTATTTTATAATGTATGGTTTTAAATCTATTGTATTTTGTTAAATTATCTAATTGTTTTAATTGCTCATGTTTTATCTTTTTGTATTGTATATTGGCATTGAATTTTGCCAGATTGTGAGCCGCCCTGAGTCCCTTCGGGTGAGAAGAGCAGGATAGAAATGATGGAAATAAATAAATAAATGCTTTGCTTCCCCTTTTGAGACTAGGGGTATGTCTACTTAAATAAATACCACTTTAACAGCCCTGGTTCAATGCATTGGAATCCTGGGAGTTGTAGTTTGGTGAAGCACCAGCACTCTTTGGCTGAGAAGGCTAAAAACATTGCAAAGCTACAACTCCTAGGATTCCATAACATTGAGCCATGGCAATTAAAGTGGAATCAAACTTCAATAACTTGACAGTGTAGATGCACTGAAAGGCAGCAGCTGATGTCAGAGATCTATATATATATAAAAGGGTAATGCAATTTCGGCCTAGGACAAAACAACAAAACTACACATCCCAGAAACACTAAACTTGGCAGCACAACCCCTCATCCATGCCTCTACATTCATACAACAAAAAGCTCCAGCTACTTCAGAAAACGGCCAGGCTTTGAGACTGCAAGGCTATTCACTGCTATTCCACCTGCCCAACAAAGGATTCCCATAAGCCACAGCAATGCGTGGCCAGGCAAAGCTAGTGTCTATATAAAACTGTGACAATTTACTGTTAGTCCAATGGTGAAGTGTTTGGAAAAGTGACTTTTTGGAATGGAGATTCCCATAACCTCTCAGCTAACAGTACAGTAGAGTCTCACTTATCCAACATAAACGGGCTGTCAGAATGTTGGATAAGCGAATATGTTGGATAATAAGGAAGGATTAAGGTCAAACCTATTAAACATCAAATTACGTTATGATTTTACAAATTAACCAGCAAAACATCATGTTTTACGACAAATTGACAGAAAAGCAATTCAATATACAGCAATGTTATGTAGTAATTAGTGTATTTACGAATTTAGCACTAAAACATCATAATGTATTGAAAACATTGACTACAAAAACATGGACTATTAAAAGGCAGACTGCGCTGGATAATCCAGAACGTTGGATAAACAAATGTTGGATAAATGAGACTCTACTGTATTTGTAATTCAAAATGGCCCTTTCCCAGCTCTGCTCTGGTTTCATGAAAAATTGAGATCATATTTAGTATTCAGGGATGCATCTACATTGTAGAATGAATGCAATTTGACAACACTTTAATTGTAGTGGCTGAATGCTATGAAATCCTGGGAGTTGTAGTGTATCTGGAAAGGGGTTGGACTAGATTACCGTTGGGGTCCCTTCCAACTCTATGGGTGCATCTATACTACAGAATTAATTCAGTTTCATAGCACCTGGAGTCCCAGGAGTTGTAGTTTTGCCTTCTCTGCCAAAGCAGAGCAAACTACAACTCCCAGGATTCCATAGCATTCAGCCACTGCACCTAAAGGAGCATCAAACCTCATTCAGTGTTAGATGCATGCTTTGTTAGTGCCTTCAGTGTACAACATGTGCCGGGAAATGTTTATTTTGTTCCTTGGCACATGCAGAAATGTATTGAAAGATATAGAGCTTGACTTTACTAGAGGAGGGCATCTACCTCAGCAGAACTGTCAGCCCTTCATTCATGCGCATGTTTATTTTAGGTGCTATTATGCTGCTTTTTAGGCAGACCTGGGTGACTGTCTTATCCCAGAAAAGGATTAAAACAACAACCATGGAGAAAAAAATGCAATAAAAGAGCAGCCAAGGAAATTAAAAAGCCAGACAAAACAACCCATCAGATATAAAAGACTCACTGAGGATAAACACATGTGGAAGACGGGAAATAATAAATCCACCGGTGAATTCGGAAAGTGACAACACAGTCTGATGCAGCTCTACCCAAGAGGAAGAGAACTGCTCAAGGGTCTAAAAGGGCATCTACACTGAAGGATTAATGCAGCTTCACAGCACTTGAATTGCCATGGCTCAATTCTATGCATTCTTGGGAATTGTAGTTTGGTGAGGCACCGGCACCCTTTGGCAGAAAAAGCAAAAAACTCTGGAAAACTACAACTCTTAGGATTCTAGGTCAAGTGCGGTCAAACTGCATTAATTCTGTAGTGTAGATGCACCCATAGAGTTGAAAGGACCCCAAAAGCCATCTAGTCCAACTCCTTTCCATGCACAGATATGTTGGATTATAGTTGTATGTATATGAAATGTAAATCAAGTGTTTTCTGCTGTTGTGCAAGAGTGTGTGTTTCAGCAATGAAACAGTTAACAGCAGGCTAGTTAGACTGACAGTCTGCTGTTGACCTATCAGGCATGACTTCCGGGAACTTCCTTCGGACTGAGGAATGTGTTTTCTTATCTCTGTGAGTGTTGAGCTGTGCTTGCCGAGATGAGAGGCTATAGAAGAATGCCAGCTCAGAACGATGGCTTTTGCTATGCTTTGTAAATATGTATTATAGATATTGAAATAAATGTTTGGACTTTAGACTAGAGATGTCTTTGAGTCTGACATTGAACAGGAATTGGTGTGGCAGACGATTGCAACCAATTCATCAGGGTGCTGGAGAAGATGATCGATGGTGTTTGGAAGAAACCCACCCGGCGCACTCTGACCTTCACACTGACAAGATATACAACTAAAACACTTCTGAAAGATGCCCATCCAATGTGCTGTCGAAGGCTTTCATGGCCAGGATCACAGGGTTGTTGTGTGTCTTGCAGGCTGTATGGCCATGTTCCAGAAGTATTCTCTCCTGACAACCTCTGAGGATGCCTGCCATAGATGTGGGTGAAATGTCAGGAGAGAATACTTCTGGAACATGGCCATACAGCCCGCAAGACACACAACAACCCCATGCCCATCCAACGTTTATGTAAAGATCACAAAAGATGGAGACTCCATCATCATCCACCAAAGCAATCTTTATTCCACTGTGTTTTATTTTAGCACCAGCTTGGGTACCCGACTGTGCCCAGGTTATTTGAAAAAGGCATTATTTGTTTTGGGGTGTTAGATAATATCATTTTGTTAATTATTAACACCATGTTTTAGAAAAAAGCCAGTCTTTGAGTTCATTTTTATGAATGCTCCCATTAGAAAATACATAACAATGTGGGTGAACTACAATTCCCAATTCCCAGATCCAAGGACAATCACCCCCAACCCCCTGCTTGTATGCACAGTTGGCCATGTTGGGTCTGTGTGCCAAGTGTGGTCCAGATCCGTCACTTCCTGCGTTCAGTGTTCTCTGAATACGGCTGAACTATAACTCTCTGATGCCAAGGTCAATCACCCCAAAGTTCACCAGTATGCAAAGTTTATTTATATTTTTATCCCGCCTTTCTCACCCGAGGGGATTCAAGGCGACTTACAACAGTTGGCAAAATTCAATGCCTAAAACAATTTTCAGTAAAAATCAACAACACATTTAAAACAATTAATTAATAATACTTAATAAAGACACATTGTACAACTTTAAAACATATGATTTAATTCCATTCGTCCAAAAACCTTGCACGTAGACCTTGGCAGTGTTGGGTCTGTGTGTCGGGTTTGGTACAGATCAGTCATTGGTGAGGTTCAGAGGGCTCATAGAATACAGGTGAACTATAACTTCCAGAGTTAAAGGTTAATCACCGCCAAAGTCCATCAATATTCCCAGTTGGCCGTGATGAAAGGGTGTGCCAAGTGTGGTCCAGATCCATCATCAGATGGATTCAGTGTTCTCTGAATACGGGTGAACTATAACTCCTGATGTCAAAGTCAATCACCCCCAAACCTCGCCAGTATGCAAAGTTGGTCGTGTTGGGTCTGTGTGCCAAGTTAGTTCCAGGTCTATCCTTGGTGGAGTTCAGAGAGTTCTTAGATTGCATGTGAATTATACATCCCCACAACGCCTATAAATCATGGTGAATTCTCCCCGAACCTCTCTCTCTAGTATGTTCAGTTGGCGTATGCCATAGAAAAGAAAGGAAAGGGTTAAGGGAGAGGCAGTGGGTGTGGTCATGCAAATTCTACACCAATTGAGAGAGAAAGGAACACTGGGATGTGCTCGCTGTAACCTACAATGTCCTTGGAGGGAGTGACTTGGTGGCTCCTCAGCACTGGGAACTATAGGGTGTTTGTGGAGGCGGGAGGCTATCTGTGTAAGTGGGCATCTCTGCCACATACACATTTTCACTTTTATTATGTGTATAGATTTATAGATGAGCTTTCGTGGGTATAAATTCACCTCTTCAGAATAATATCCAGGTTTCAGAATAATAATAATAATAATAATAATAATAATAATAATAATAATAATAAAAATAATAATAATAATCTTTATTTATACCCCGCCACCATCTCCCCAATGGGGACTCGGGGTGGCTTACATGGGGCCAAGCCCAGAACAATACAATATAACAAAATATAAAAGAACAACACATCATAACACATTGAACAATACAATAGATAATAATATACATTACAACGCAAAATCAGGGGAACAATAAAAACAAGGGCGGGCCACATGGACACTAAGTTAAAACTCGGGGTGAGAAAGAAATAAGAATAAAACCCACAAAAAACAGGGTCATAAGATAGTATATAAAGCATATTTACATGACACAATGTAATAGGATCCAGAAAGATGCACATCATGTTCCTTGACTTAAATTTTCAGAGGTGATACAGATCATTCAGATCTTTATGGTGGTCAGTTGATGCTGATATATGAAAGCAATGCATTCACTTACCAAAATTTGTTCATAGGACTGGGTGTTTCTGTGCCCAAAATAACTTTTTCCAAACCGTGATGGCAATTTAAATCTTCCTCCTAAACCTGTGGAATTGAATCTCTCTCCTCCCTCCTTCTCCCAGAATGGCATTCCCAGGACAGAGTTGCAAGAAATCCAGTCTAAGTTCATCTTTGCGAAGTGCAGGCAGGCTATGCATTTTAAAACCAACAAAGAACCCCAGGGACAAGCCAGGCCTTATTTCTTCGTGATTTATATACTAGCAAGGCTGGATGAGGCGGGGCGAGATTGATTCTGGTGATGGCTTCATGTTATTGAACGCAACAGCTCCAACATCTGTCCCTGTCGGAGATTATTAATGGTTATTTTCTCTGGAAGGCTCTTGCAGGCTTGATCTGAGAACGCCGCCATCTCAGGCCGGTTCTTGGGAAACTTTCTTTTCCTGCCAGGAAGGTTCGGTTTAAGCATCCCATGCCCCTTGCCTCTCTCTGGGAATTGTAAGGGCTGGTTTGAATTACAAAATGTAGGAATGCTGCATTTCCTGGCTGAGAGTTCAACCCAGCTTTCTCAGGAACAAAGAAATCATTCACATGCAAAGATGGACATTTCTGCCATCTTGCCTTTGACTCTTGCAGACAATGGCTATCTGAAAAAGCATCCATGCATAGAATTGAAAGAAATCTCAAGGGCAATCTAGGCCAACCCTTCTGCAAGGCAGGAAGACACCATCAAAACCCTCCCAACAGATAGCCATCAAGACTGTGGATGACCATCTGTCAGGATGGCCATCAGAAAAAGCATTTTTGAGTTTTCCTATGACCATCCAGAAAGTTAATTTTAAGTACACAACCCATCATTTAAGAATGTTAGATGAAGACTGGAGAACGACTCACGCACCTCATACAAATGTATGTTGTGTTCCCACTGAGCTGCACAGTTCCATTTTTTTTTAAAAGGCAACAATAATGGGAAAGCAGAAACATTTACAGCTTTATTCATGGTCTTTCTTGTACTGCCACTGGAATTATGCTACCAGCTGTTTCAGCAAAGGAGAATCAATAACACTATGTAACACGATTTTTGTCGCTGGGTTATAAATGTCATTTTCTAATTGGTTCTATCAGAAAAACAAGGAAAAGGTTTATTAAACTGCAAAAACTTTGTTTGTGTGGGACATCCTGCAGCTGAACTAGCTGCAGGATTTTGAATTAGCTGGAGCATTCAAACTTGGTACAAAGGTAGCCCAATGTAAAACTCATTGCAGAAGACCAACCTTGAGGTTACCAGTGCATGCACCAAAATCTTAATGTCCTCCAAATCTAAGAAGCTGCTGGTGGATCAGCCAAAGCTGGTAGTAAGCACTCCTGACTGTCACATCTACCTGGGCTGAGATTTGGAGAAATGGGTCCAGGAGCCTCCCAAGCTCTGTGCACAGTATTTCAGGGAGAGAAAAAAACCCATCCAGAACTGGTTGACACACCTCCACCTCCAGGTTAGGGCCCTTGATGGCCAACACCTCTGTTTTGTCTGGATTCCAGTAGGATGAAAAGACCGCCCCAAAACATGCCACAGAACTACCCCATAGACTGCCCCAAAACATGCCACAAAAACCATGAGACAGAGGACGAGCTGCAGACAGATCTACCCATCACACTGTCATGGCCAGCTTGAATTTCAAAATCCTGCCCAGCAAGCCTTTGTAAATCAGCTGAGCACACAAATGTAGTCTGGGGGAAGTCCGAGATCAACACATTAATCAATGAACTAAACAAGGAGGAGTCAAGAGGATAAGCATAAGTCTGTTGCAATATTCCAAAACCAGGATATCTCACCAACACAGCTTCAAAGACTGGAGCCCCCGGTGGAGTAGTGGGTTAAAGTGACTTGAAGGTTGGACTGCTGATCTACAAGCTGCCAGGTTCAAATCCCACCCGGGGAGAGCGTGGATGAGCTCCCTCTATCAGCTCCAGCTCCATGCAGGGACATGAGAGAAGCCTCCCACAAGGATGGTAAAACATCAAAACATCCAGGCGTCCCCTGGGCAATGTCCTTGCAGACGGCCAATTCTCTCACTCCAGAAGCGACTTGCAGTTTCTCAAGTCGCTCCTGACATGAAAAAAAAAAGTTTCCAAGACTAGTCTATGATCCAGCATCCAGAGTACAGTCACTCTTTCAAGGGTTCAAGGCATGATGCTTCAGGCTGCAGCTCAATACTGACATTGCTACCAGCAACTAACTATTCCAAACTTCAGCTATTTATGCAGATCTCTCAAGTGATCCCACCTGCTTGCCCTCTTCTCAGCCAAATGACTAGATCTTTGCATTACTGACTCTGCTGCTTTTTGGTTTGCTACTCAAGGACTTCTGGCTTCAACTTCTGAATCATGGCATTGGCATTTTGGTTTGTTGTATTTCATGCTTCTGACTTTGGACTGGACTTCTAGACATTATGTTGCTTTCCTAGGACTCTTGTATCTGCCATTTCTGACTTTGGGCTGTTATAATTGACTAGCTTATTTGCTTCAGTGTATTTGTTAGAACTGAGGTCCTAATTGGTGGCATGTTTATGACAGGCATATAAAAAACTGAACTTCTGAAACTAAATTGTTCCCTGTTTTTCAGAAACTACTTGTGGCAGATTCTTCGCTTATGAATGCCTACTAATGTCTGATGAACTGGACTTTGGGACCTAGTAGGCAAAGAGAGTCAGAGAAAGGGTATAAGTACTGTATGTGATATGGTCCTTACAAAACCTCCAGAGAAGGAAACTCCATTGTTGAATAGCTTTTACCAAAAAGGAAGTTATTCCTAATGTACAAGTGGAATATTTTTTCCAGCAATGTGAATCCATGGCTCCATGTCCTAGGTTGTATCTAAACTGTAGAATTAATGCAACTGGACCACACTTTAACTGGGATGGCTCAATGCTATGTAGTCATAGGAGTTGTAGTCTTACAAGGTCTTCCACTTTCTTAGCTGGTGCCTCATCAAACCATGTCTCACAGGATTCCTCAGCATTGAACCATGGCATGACTTTATGATCAACCTTAGAATTACGCTAGAGGACCAAGAGACCATTTTAATCAAATTTGCAAGAAATGAAATCTGCAAAAGTCAAACCTTCAAGTGTAGAGAACTGAAGATACTGTCTTTACTTTGAACCTCCCTCTTTCTTTCACCATTAACAGCCTTTCAAATTCCAGATTGTAGGAGCCTTACAAGTTTGCTCATTTTGATTTAGTATCTCTTTGTCCTAAAGCCACTACCGAGTTGTCTTAGAGATCTGTTTGTATTTTGCATGTATTATTGACCCTTTATCAAGCTCCAACAAGGTGTTTGTTATTCACCAACGCAATTCTTATGTATATCTTGATTGCTGTGTGTTCAATAAAACCTGCCTTCCAAGAAGACATTGTGTGAATATTTTTGTTGGAGTCTAATTTGCCAAGGTCACAAGCTTCCTGATAGGCATGTGCATTCAAAAATGGAAAGGTCCATTCATGGGCTCTGATGCCATGCCTACTAACAATAAGAGAGTAGATTTCATTTTGTGCCTATCCATATTGTTTTTTGAATTATTCATTTCAAATAATTAATTTGAAACTATGTGCCAATTGGGGTTGTTGTATGTTTTCTGGGCTGTATGGCCCTGTTCTAGAAGTATTCTCTCTACCCACATCTATGGCAGGCATCCTCAGAGGTTATGAGGTATGGAGAAACTAAGCAAGGAAGGTTTATATATCTGTGGAACGTCCAGGGTGAGAGAAGAACTCTTGTCAGTTGGAGGCCAGTGTGAATGTTTGAGTTAATCACTTTAATTAGCATTGAATAGCTTCATCTCTTGGCTTCTTCCTACCTGGGGGCATCCTTTGTTCAGAGTCCACAAGCATGAAATCCACAAGCATGTGGACAACTTCAACAGACAGGAGGAAACCATGAACATGAACAAAATCTGGCTACCAGTATTAAAAAACTCAAAAATCAGAACAGTAAATAAGAAGCAACACTCTGAAAATAGAGGAGTTCCAGACAAGAATCAACCAGGAGAAGCTAACGACTCTGAACAAAGGATGCCCCCAGGCAGGAAGAAGCCAGGAGATGAAGCTATTCAATGCTAATTAAGGTGATTAACTACAACATTCACACTGGCCTCCTACTGACAAGAGTTCTTCTTTCACCCTGGATTTTCCACATATATATATATAAACCTTCCTTGCTTAGTTTCTCCATACCTCACAACCTCTGAGGATGCCTGCCATAGATGTGGCCGAAACGTCAGGAGAGAATACTTCTGGAACATGGGCAGACAGCCCGAAAAACAGGCAACAATCTTGGGAGTGTTATTCTCACAAAGTTCGATCAGTCCCTCTTATCCACAGTTCTGAAAGCATGGACTCAACCAAGCATGGCTCAGGGAGGAGAAAAATCCATGAAGCAAACCTTGGTTTTGTGGCATGCCAAACGTCAGGAGAGAATACTTCTGGAACATGGCCATACAGCCCAGAAAACATACAACAACCCTGTGATCCCGGCCATGAAAGCCTTCGACAACACATTATGTGACAATTGTCTTAAAATATATACATTGCATATATTATTTAAACTACCTTTATCTCTTTTTAACTGATACGTGTTGTTTTTTAATCTGCCTTGATCCATGGGTAGACAAAGGTAAGAAATGAGGTAGTAAAGGAGAAGGACTGGGGGATTCTGGGAGTTGTAGTCCCCCAAAGAAACTTCCTTGAGCTCTGCTCTCTGAGAAGCAAGTAGTTGGAATGCAAATAGATAAGAGCACCAGCATGCACAAAGCCTTGCAGAAGTTTCGAAAACATTCAAGGATTATTACAAGCCTGGAATTAAAAGAGAAAGAGAGAAGAAAGGGAAACACAGCATTTGAGAGGTACCAGTTTTGGCAGCATTAGTCTGATGAGGCAGAAGGAACAGATAGATAACTTTGTTACAGAGCTGAGGCAGATTCATAAGTGAATTGTTGCTGTCGAAGAGATAAGGGCCGCTAACTCCGATGGAGGAACTGCCACAGATACAGCCACTTGGAACAGAGCAAAGCGTGGCTTCTGTTCAGCTTTTGTGTTTGGGGTTTAACAGTGTGTGTTTGCTGCTGGAAAATTGCCTTTTAAAAAATGTAAAATAAAGAATGGGAAGGGAGGAGGGGACTGGGGACATTTGGCTTTGGGATGAACCTCATGTTGCCCGTGGCTCGTCTTTCTGGTCTCAATGTTGTATAATTCTGACCCTCCGCATCTCCCTTCTATGGCGCCTCATTGCTCATGCATTGCCGGGCTTGGCCTTCTGCGATTCGCATTCGTGCGCCGCTTTGCTTTTCATTGTCTTCCCTAAAGCAAAGTTGTCTGAAGGATGTCACGTTTGACTCCTCCATCATTCGTCACCCTGCCCCTGCTTCCCCGGGTTTCTTATCTACAGTAATTTTGTTACCATTACATTCATCAGAAGCTATTTGGCGCTCCCTCCCTCCCCATCTCCAATCGGCGCCTTGGACATGTCTTCGGAAAGTGTTTGCACACAGTAATATATTGTCAGCATAATGCAGATTTGACCTGCCGGGGTTGTTTTTGTCTTATTTTAAAGAGCTGACTTGAATGCATGAAGCCTTGGCAACTTCCCTGCATGGAGGAAGGAGGCAATTCCTTGGCAGTTGTTTGTCTAGGCTGTGAAAAGAAAGAAATTGCAGAAGAAAAGAAGTCCAGTTGTGGGTGGTAGTTTGCAGTGAGCGAAGTGAATCCATTAGGGATTCTGGCAAGTTTCAACAGAGCTATCCAAGGTGCTGAACTGAGTTAGAAATGTGTTGCAGCACTTTGGAGAGACCCTTGAAAGCCCTGATTAAACCATTGTAAGAGTGGATGCACAACCCCACTCAAATGAGTCACCATCTGCCACCGTTAGATTCAATATGTGTGAAAGTATGTCTAGTAGGCTTGATCGATCCATGAAAAATTTGATTCTAAACTCGTTTCAAAACTAGAGGGGGCATTTTTTCGTTTTTGTTGCTAATAACGAATTTGGCCCCCAAAATTTTTCGAAATTAACGAAAATTCGTTATTTTCGAAATTAATTCGTTAATGGCGGACGCGCATGCGCGGTGGCCCAAAAACAGCCCGAAGGGGGGGGGACTTAGGGGGCTCTCCCGCCCTCATTTTTTGAGTGATCTTCTTCCAACTTGGTACAGTGGTAGAACACATTTAACACTGATAGCTCACCAAAATGTGGAACGTTTCCCTTATCCTCTGATTTTTGGCAAATTTTCATAGCTTTTATAATAAACCATTTTTTAATAATTGCAGAAATCTGTTCCTGGTTTGAAAGTCTTATTTCCTGTTAAATTGGGTTGTCTTTACTGTGAAAGTCATTGCTCTACTTCAGAAACTTTGTTTTTGTGGCTGAAACTTTGTTAAATTGGTGTAGTCCCCGGCTGAGACACAAGCAGCCCCACTTGTGTTTGAGAGCGGTGAAGGGACAAAGGCACCCCCCTTCTTTCCCCAAAAGGAGTTGTATTTTGTACAGGGAAGTATGGGATATGCAACTCTTTCCCAAACTTGGCTTAGGATTATCAGAAAGCGTCCCTGGCTGAGACACAAGCAGCCCCGCTTGTGTTTGAGAGCAGTGAAGGGACAAAGGCACCCCCTCTTCTTTCCCCAAAAGGAGTTGTATTTTGTACAGGGAAGTATGGGATATGCAACTCTTTCCCAAACTTGGCTTAGGATTATCAGGAAGCGTCCCTGGCTGAGACACAAGCAGCCCCGCTTGTGTTTGAGAGTGGTGAAGGGACAAAGGCACCCCCCCTTCTTTCCCCAAAAGGAGTTGTATTTTGTACAGGGAAGTATGGGATATGCAACTCTTTCCCAAACTTGGCTTAGGATTATCAGGAAGCGTCCCTGGCTGAGACACAAGCAGCCCCGCTTGTGTTTGAGAGCGGTGAAGGGACAAAGGCACCCCCCCTTCTTTCCCCAAAAGGAGTTGTATTTTGTACAGGGAAGTATGGGATATGCAACTCTTTCCCAAACTTGGCTTAGGATTATCAGGAAGCGTCCCTGGCTCGGATCCCTTGTTTCCAAAAACACTTTTGCGTGGAAAAAAGAAAGGAGAAAGCCCACCCCGCCCGCAAGAAGAAAAATGGCGCCAGGAAAAAAACACCCACAGGACAGCCCTTTGCAAAAACAAAAGAAAAAGAAAGACCCAACTAACACACACCACCCAAACTCAGCCAGCCACCCCACCTTTTCTCCCGGTCTTCACACAGCCATGCTGTGACGCAGCAATCTTTCCTGCCTGCCAGTGCCTGCACCAAAATCTCCCTTCCACCCTCTCCAAAATTCCCAGTGCGACTGAGCCACGAGGCGTGTGCACGCTCAGGACGTCCTACCAGCCCCTCCCCCTGGTTAAACGTGCTCTCTGATTGGCTACAAGGTGCAAACAACATGCTAGATTGCCCCAGTGGACTTAAACAAGTTTGGATGATTTGCCAAAGCATTTTTTAAAAACGAAAAAAAAGGCGCCATAACGGAAAACGGCCAATCGCGGTTCGAAACCGCGATATCCAGGCGTGTGGACAACCAAGGTTCGATATTGCTTCAAAACAAACGAAAATAACGAATCAATAACGGTAAACGGGGAAAACGAATTATTTGAGCAAGCCTAATGTCTAGTCCATCTGCCCATCTTTTGGTTTCGTCTAGTACAAATAAAATGTTTCCAAGATCAAAGACCCAATAAATCATTGGATCTGAAATTTGCCAAGGATTGGCTCCAACAGAGATGAAGCCTAACTTTGGGGAAAATCTGGCCTGCTTGTTTGAGAACAGGACAAGCCATTGACGAACTTGCTTTTGGGGACTTGGAGGTCTAACTTGATGTAGTGCTTTGAGTGTGGGACTAGGATTCTGAGAGACCAGGGTTCAAATACTTGCTTAGCCATACATACAGAATCATAGAATCACACGAAGGTTGAATAAAAATTAATGCCTCCACCTTCATTACTTGGGTTTGGACGGGAATATTTTAATAAATCAAATGCAGAAATAATCCTTGGAATGTGCTCTTTAACTACTACTAGCTCCGGTGGCGAAGTGCATTAAAGCACTGAGCTGGAGACCAAAAGGTCCCAACCCCGGGAGCGGCGTGAGTGGCCGCTGTTAGCTCCAGCTCCTGCCAACCTAGCAGTTCGAAAACATGCCAATATGAGTAGATCAATAGGTACCGCTCCAGTGGGAAGGTAACAGTGCTCCATGCAGTCATGCCGGCCACATGACCTTGGAGGTGTCTACGGACAATGCCGGCTCTTCGGCTTAGAAATGGAGATGAGCACCAACCCCCAGAGTCAGACATGACTGGACCTTTACCTTTACCTATTCACTTTTCCACATAATCACCAGACAATTTGATACATTTCTGCCAATGGTGAACAAGTTTTCTGAAGCCATCACGGAAGAAGTCGACACTCTGTTTCCGCAACCAGCGTCTCACAGTCCCCATCGTGCACAGATCTTCCGATAGCCAAGCAAAGCAATAATATGACCCACACGTTCTTGTAAAATGCTGATTATGTTTGAAATTTCTGTCTGAGGGATACAACGATCATCCTGAATCAATCTGTCAACCTTTTGCTTGTGAAACATGGTGGTTGCTGTCACAGGACGTCCAACTCTTTGTTTGTCATGCAAGTCAGATATTCCCACCTCAACTTCTTTAAACTTACTCGCCCAACGATGCACGTACTCACATCCACACTATCACCATAAACAGCTTGCATTCTCTGATGAATCTCCTTTGGGGTGACACCTTCTGCTGTCAAGAATTCAATGACTGCACGTTGCTTAAGTTGCATTGACTGACTGTCTGTGCAGGGTTCCATACTTCGCACTTTAACAACACAACCCACCAAATGAAACTGCAGAGGAGAGTCTACTGAACAAGCCAGGACCTGCTGCAGACCAGGACTGCAATCTGTTGAGGAGTTACGAAGGTGGAGGCATTACTTTTCATTCAACCCTCGTAGAATTGAAAGGAAGCACAGAACCATCCAGTCTAACCCTCATCTGCCAATGGTAGACTGCCATGCAGGAAAACACAATCCAAGTCCTCCCAACAGATGACCATCCATCCTCTGCTTAAAATCTTCCAGGGAAGGAGATTCTACACTTTTTCAGCCTTGGAGAAAAGCAATGGCAAACTTCATTAAAATAAATCCCAAGAAAACTCCATGATAGGTTCACCTTAGAGCTTCTATAAGTCATTAGCAACTTAGGGAAAGCAAACATGGTGTAGTGGTTTCAGTGTGGGACAAGGACTCTAGATAACCAGAGCTCAAATCCTCACTTGGCCATGGATTCTCACTGGGTGACCTTTGAGAAGTTATCCTCTCTCTCGTTTCAGAAGAAGCCAAAGGCAATCCTGCTCTGAACCAATCTTACCAAGAAACCACTTTAGAATGACCATAAGCCAGAAGTGAATTCTAGGCTCATTACTTCAATAGCAAAGCTACTTTGGGGCTCAGCTTTGGGGAAAAGGTGGGTTATAAATACATATTTAGGATGCTTCCCCATTTGTGTGCTCATTTTAGCATCAACTCAATTCCATCTGTATCCAAATGAACCCAAACTCATTTTCCACCTTTCTGCAAGTTTTCTCGGTTTTGCTCTGACAAGCAAGTTGCCTGTTTTCTTGTTTTGCTGTGATTCCGGGACCCACTCGTTGTTGCTTTTCATCTTTGGTTTTCTTTACTTCAGTGCCTTTCATGCTCATTGCTTTGAAATGAAATGATAATGCAAAAAGTTCCAGAACCGAATGTATATCTGCATTTCTTTCTCTTTCTTCCCCCTCTCCTTTTCTTGCAAGCAGGGGATTTGATATCTCCAGTCCACTTCCTGAGCATTTGGGTTTCCTTGCTCTTGTGGCTGCAGAGATAAGCTTGCAAAAGATGTGAGCAGTGTAAGTGGGGAAAGAATTGTATGTTATTTATTGGACGCATTCGGAGCCTTTACCTCCCGCCTGTTACGAATAATAATTGGCAAGGCGGCTGGCAACGAGGAATCGGAATGAAACAATGCGATTGGGAGCAATCGCTCATGCATTTAAAGAATCCTGGAGTTGAAAGAAACCGCGAGGACCATCCAGTCCAAACCCCTTGTGTCAGGCAGGAGGACACTCACAAAACCCTCCCAACAGATGGTCATGCAGCCTCTGTTGAAAAACATTCAAAGAACAAGACTCCATCAGACTCCCCGGCAGCTCCCTGCCAAACATCTGTCAAGATCTTCCTATTATTTCATTGGATTCTCTTTTCCTCCAATTTGAATCCATTGATCTGTGTCCTAGTTTCCAGAGCAGCAGAAAACACACGGAGTTGCACAATGCACGCAAAATAAACCTTGTCTTGTCGAAGGCTTTCATGGCTGGAATCACTGGGTTGCTGTGAGTTTTTTGGGCTGTATGGCCATGTTCCTGTAGCGTTATCTCCTGACGTTTCACCTGCATCTGTGGCAAGCATCCTCAGAGGTTTGTTCAGAGGTCTGCTGGAAATGGGGCAAGTGGGGTGTATATATATCTGTAGAACATCCAGGGTGAGAGAAAGTGTGAAACGATTTGAAGCAAGCATGAATGTTGCAGTTAGCAATCTTGATTAGCATTGAGTAGCCTTGCAAAGAAGGAGAACCCAGTTAGTTCCAAGGCAGACCATTTCAATCCTACAGTCAATTATTATTATTATTATTATTATTATTATTATTATTATTATTGACACAACAACGCTGTATGACACAGCAAACAAGACAGATATGCTGGATTTCATATCACAAAACCACAAGTCGAACACTTCCCAAGTGTCTAGGACTGTGTGATGTATTTTCAGATGATGCGCGCATATCCCAGTAGGGTGGCCTTTTGCAGTTGGCAGATCGTAATTTTGTCAATGTCTATTGTTTCCAAATGCCGGCTGAGATCTTTTGGTACGGCACCCAGTGTGCCCATCACCACTAGGACCACCTGCACTGGTTTCTGCCAGAGTCTTTGAAGTTCAATCTTGAGGTCCTGATAGCGGCTGAGTTTTTCCTGTTGTTTTTCGTCAATGCAACTGTCACCTGGGATGGCAACATCAATGATCCAAACCTTTTTCTTTTCCACAACTGTGATGTCTGGTGTGTTGTGTTCCAGAACTTTGTCAGTCTGGATTCGGAAGTCCCACAGTATCTTTGCGTGCTCATTTTCCAATACTTTTGCAGGTTTGTGAGCCCACTAGTTCTTTACTGTTGGCAGGTGGTACTTGAGGCATAAATTCCAATGGATCATTTGGGCCACATAGTTGTGCCTCTGTTTGTAGTCTGTCTGTGCGATTTTCTTACAGCAGCTGAGGATATGATCCATGGTTTTGTCAGCTTCCTTGCAGAGTCTGCATTTTGGGTCATCGACTGATTTTTCGATCTTGGCCTGAATTGCCTTTGTCCTGATGGCTTGCTCCTGGGCTGCAAGGATCAGACCTTCTGTCTCCTTCTTCAGGGTCCCATTTGTGTGCCAGAGCCAGGTCTTCTCCTTATCAGCTTTTCCTTCAGTTTCGTCAAGGAACCTTCCATGAATGTTTTGTTGTGCCAGATGTCAGCTCTAGTTTGTAGTGTGGTTTTCTTGTACTGGTTTTTTGTTTGCTGTGCATAGCATTGAGCCATGGCAGTTGATGCAAGTTTTGCAGGGTCTTGAGCCTCCCCAAACCACAACTTGCAGGATTATTATTATTATTATTGTTGTTGTATGACACAGCAAACAAGATAGATATGCTGGATTTCGTTTCACAAAATCGCAAGTCGAACACTTCCCAAGTGTCTAGGACTGTGTGATGTATTTTCGGATGATGCGCACAGATCCCAGTAGGGTGGCCTTATTATTATTATTACAGTCAAGAGGCTTTTCATAATATTCAAGTGGAACCTTCTTTAATGTCATTTGAATCCATTGCGCCATTCTACACTGTACCATTTATGTAGCTGACACTGCTTTAAGTTCCACAGTTCCATGATATGGAATCCTATGACTTGCATTGACGTTCTTTTGACAGAGAAGGCTAACGTCCATGTAAGACTACAACTCCCAAGATCGCATAGTATTGAGCCATGGCAGTTGATGTAAGTTTTGCAGAGTCTTGAGCCTCCCCAAACACAACTTGCAGGATTCTTTAGCATTAAGGCATGGCAGTTCAAGTGGATCAAACTGCATCCATTTACAGTTTAGAAGAACCCTTAATAGTGCTGGTACATTTTCCTCCCTGTCTGCTTCATTCCATCTTTTTTATTGTTGCCGCACTGAACTATAACTCCCAGAACTCCATCATTGTGGTCTACAAAGACATGGCATTGGTTCATGACTGTGGGTCTGTAGTTAAGATGATAGAGCTAAACCACTAAGAGACTATGGGTGCATCTACACTGCAATTTGACATCACTTTAACTGCTATGGTTCAATGCTATTGAATCCTAGGAATTGTCGTTTGGTAAGGCATCAGCAGAGAAGGCAAAAATCCTTGTAAAATGATGCCTCACAGAATTCCATCACACTGAGCCAAGGCCATTCAAGTCGTGCCAAACTGCATTCATTCTGCAGTGTAGATACACTCTACATCAACACAGAATTGAACAACGTAAACACAAGGTAGAATTTCTGTTGCTATTGTTGCTTTTCAAGCACTCCGCCGTCCTGTCTCCGCTAGATGTGAGTGGCCTCATTTTGTGCAAATGCATTCAAATGTACTTGATTTACATAATTATTTTTATCCAGCAACACCCCCCCCTTCTCCAATCCATGCCTTTGGTGCCTTTGCCTGCTTTCCCATATCGAATCTTTCCTTCGCCATAGCAACAACCTCCCCCCCCCCAAACCCAAACCTACTGAGCTTTTATGTGGCTGATAACATTCCCACTTATTCCCACTTCTGTGACGTCACTCTTCTTTTTTTTCCCCTGTTGTGTTTTTGCAATTTGTAGTGAGGAAGAAATTAGCTTTTGGGGGGAGCCAGAAGCTATATTTAGACGCAAGCATCCAAGGACGAGAGACCGTCTTGATTTGCAAAGATATGGGGCATCTTCTCAATTATAAATCAGGCAATGGGACATATAGTTCCATGCAAGGAAAAATGGCAAAGTAAACCCAGGTTATAAATAAAAATGCATCTCCTTGCTATGAATTCGTTATTTGGAGTCGGGCATCACTCTAACTTCTTTGAAAATATCTTTCCAAGGACATCCTAGGACAGGGTGCATCTACACTCAGGGGCGGTTCAACCGAGAGGCGAACTAGGCAGTTGCCTGTGGTGCCATCCTGTAGGAGCAGAGAAACACCGCTTTTATTTATTTAATTAATTATTTATTTACAGTATTTATATTCCGCCCTTCTCATCCCGAAGGGGACTCAGGGCGGATTACAATGAACACATATATGGCAAACATTCAATGCCAACAGACAAACAACATATATAGACAGACACAGAGGCATTTAACATTTTTTTTCCAGCTTCACGATTCCGGCCACAGGGGGAGCTGTTGCTTCACTGTCCACTAGTGGCTGTACTTCCTCATTCCATTCCTCGTGTTTTGCTGGCAGTTTTATGATGTTGTAAATTAGTTAAATTAGCCTCCCGCATAAAGCGTACCTAAATTTCCCTAATTGACAGATGCAACTGTCTTTCGGGGCTGCATAGGTCAACAGCAAGCCAGGCTATTTATGGTCGGGAGCTTAACCCGACCCGGGCTTCGAACTCATGACCTCTCGGTCAGTAGTGATTTATTGCAGCTGGTTACTAGCCAGCTGCGCCACAGCCCGGCCCTTTTCTGCTTTGCAAAGTGGGGATCGCCTTCCTGCTCACCCCTTCCTCAAGGCCAGGTCTCCGGGCTGCCTGGCCTTGTTCCAGAAGCATTATCTCCTGAGGTTTCACCCACATCTATGGCAGGCATCCTCAGAGGTTGTGAGGTCTGTTGGAAGCTTGGTAAGAGGGGTTTATATATCTGTGTAAAGTCCAGGGTGGGAGAAAGAGCTCTTGTCTGTTTGAAGCTAGTGTGAATGCTGCAATTAGCCACCTTGATTAGCATTTAATGGCATTGCAGATTCAAAGCCTGGCTGCTTCCTTCCTGGGGGCATTCTTTGTTTGGGAGGTGTTAGCTGGCCCTGATTGTTTCCTGTCTGGATTTCCCCTGTTTTCAGAGTGTTGTTTTTCCTTAATCCCTCCTTATTATCCAAAATTTTCGCTTATCCAATGTTCGCCTATACTTGAAAATTACCTTGGGCCGGCTCTGTCTACACCATAGAATTAATGCGATTTGACACCACTTCCGCTGCCATGACTCAATTTTACAAAATCCTGGCAGTTGTAGTTTGGTGAGGCCCTACCACTCTTTGGCAGAAAACGCTAAAAACTTTACATTTAACCGTAGAAATTGGTGCAGTTTGATATCACTTTCATTATGATCAGTGCTATGGAATCATCAGAACTGTAGTTTTACAAGGTCTATAGCCTTCAGTGTCAAAGACTACTAGTGCCTTCCCAAACTAAAACTCCCAGGATTCCATAGCATTGTACCAAGGCAGTTAAAGTAGTATCAAACTGCATTCATTCTACAATGTAGGACTCTGGGGGACCTGGATACGAACCCTAGTTTGGTCATGGAAAGCCAACTAGGTGACCTTGGGTAGATCACACTCTCTCAGCCTCAGAAGAAGGCAATGAGAAACTTCCATAGAATAACTCTTGCCAAGAAATCCCCACTATCA